>NW_005878246.1:0-7862 GCF_000147115.1 Myotis lucifugus | reverse complement strand
TCACATGCTATTCTGTGAGCTAACCATAGTTTCTACCAGGTGGCCTGGAGGCATACAAGAACTGTCTGCAAAGAAAGAGAAATGAGGTGAACTTGAGGAGAGGGGAAGGTGGGTGAACTTGAGGAGAGAGGAAGATGGGTGAGGTCTGGACAGGCTATGGGCATCCAACTTCTGATTCCCATTCATTCCTGAGCGCCAGCTGCCTGCCTGCTCTGTGATCTCCAAGGCCAATCTATGTACTTTTAACAAGCCCCTCCCCTTTTCCGCTTAAAGTGGATCTCATAGATTCCTTCTCATGGGACCAAAAGAGCCCTAACTGCTCAGGGTATTCAGATCAAAGAAGGTCTGGAATTTCCTAGATTCGAGTAATACTATCTTTCAGGCCTAAGTTAAGGAATTCTATACAAATCCTGGGGAGGTCTGAGGGTTAAATAATGAATATGTCCCTCAGATTTCCCTCTCTCAGATGTCAGTAATCTCTGTTTCCATTTTGAAAGAAACTAAAAAACTATTATAAAGTTAGGTTCAGGCAAGAATCTGAAGAGCCAGCTTTCTGTATCCAGAATACTCAGATCCTGGAGCTGCCAGGCATGAGGAGGTCTGAGGCCATGCTTTCGATATAATAAATAAAGATGGGCTGATAAAGTGAGAGCCTTCACATGAGCATCGCAGAGCATGTGGTTTAAGGCCTAGCAGAAAGGTTCCACATTAAGAGCTGCCTTGGTACAGAGTAAAACTGGGAGCGCCTCCAATGGCCTCACCACAATCCACCTTCCACTCCGCTCCAGGGCTAGGGTCCCCCAGCCAAACTATTCTTCTTATCTGAAGGGCCTGGTGAGCCCTGGCTGGCTTAACTCAGTTGGTTGGAGTGTTATCCCGGTTGTTGGTTCAAATCCCGATCAGGGTACATACCGGGTTTCAGGTTCTGTCCCCAGTTAAGGAATGTATGAAAGGCAACCAATTGATGTTTCTCTCTCACATCAATGTTTCTCATCTTCCTCTCAAATCAATAAACATATCCTCCTGTGAAGATTAAAAAAGGGAGGGGGGGACCGCTGCTTATCCCTGAGAAGGGGATTTCTGTTCCCTGACCTCCCATGGAATTAAACCAACCAACCATGTCCCATCACCACCACCACCACCGTTCCTCCCACCATGAACCTAGAGCCGCCTCACCCTCTTGATGCTACAAAGCCTCCCTTCCACAGCCCAAGGTTGTTCATTTGGTTCCCAAGTTCAATCCACGTGTGGCCCTGTGCGGTGCAGTCTCCTTATCCCAGGCTGTGAGTATGTGTGATGAATACACTGCTCTCAGTTTCATCCGTCCAGTGGTAAATGCCATGCATCTGGCCATCCCATAACTCCAGGGCGGTTCAGCAGTGGGGTGAAAGGGAGGTGATTAAATGTAGCAGCACAGAGATCTGTCAGGGGAGGGCCTGGGTGGGCAAAAGGTACCTGTGCCGACAGAAATACAGACCACCAAGAGCCCCCTCGGTGAGGGAAGCTCCCCAGGCTCCCGTGGGGACGTGAGAAAACTCACTGCAAGTGTACGAGGGCATACTTAACCTGCTCTACAGTTATCACAGTGTCTGCTGGGGCCTCGTGCAAAATGACTCATTGAGAATAACGGGGCCAACAATCCAATGCTTACTAGGTCATTAACTGCAGAGTGAGCCGCATAGAAGAAAAGAGAACCAACCTACGCTGAGATTCTGATGCTAACTTCCAATCCTTATTTATTTATTTCTTTTTTACTTTTTTTTTTTAATCCTCACTCAACGACATGCTTAGAGACAGGAGGGAATGAGTGAAGAGAGAGAGAGAGAGAGAGAGAGAGAGAGGTTGCCTTCCCTATGCTCCCCAACTGGGGATCAGACAGACAACCCAGGCATGTGCCCTGACCAGAAATGTAACCCGCAACCTTTCCTTGCACAGGACAATGCTCAACCAACTGAACTACTTCAGCCAGCCCAATCCTTACTTATTTAAAAATTTTTTAAAAGTGACAATCTTGCTGAAACCGGTTTGGCTCAGTGGATAGAGCGTCGGCCTGCGGACTGAAGGGTCCCGGGTTCGATTCCGGTCAAGGGCATGTGCCTGGGTTTCGGGCACATCCCCAGTGGGAGATGTGCAGGAGGCGGCTGATCGATGTTTCTCTCTCATCGATGTTTCTAACTCTCTATCTCTCTCCCTTCCTCTCTGTAAAAAATCAATAAAATATATTTAAAAAAAAAAACATAAAAGTGACAATCTTGAGAGTGCACGTGGAGTCACCCTTCTGGCCATAACGGCTCTGGAGCTGGGCAGCAAAACACCCCCGCTGCCACTGCTCACCTTGGAGGAACCCAGGACAGAGGGACAACCTCTGCCCGGAAGGGGATCTCAGAGGTGCCCAGTGCAGGAGGAAGCCAGTGGTTGCTAAGCATCTGGAGTCCCAAGCGCCCTGATCCTGAAGTCAGCATCAGAGCCCCTCTTTCATGGTCAATGCTAGAAATTCGTGGATGGAGTCGTACACCTTACCTGAAGCAGCCTGATACTGCAAAGAATAAAAAACACTGAAGTATCACCTACCTGTTTGTCTTTCCGCTGGCTTCGATCTCCTGGTGGCCAGAGTCTCCACAAATGATTATCAATATCATCAGCAAGCAGCAAGCACAATTTCTTTGGTGGTGGCATCAATGCCAAATTCAATCTAGAAAGAGCAGATCACTGTTTTCCAAACTAGAAAGACATTTCTGAGTTGCAATTTTATACTTTCAAATCTCCATTTAATTTGTACCTTCATGTCAACCAGAGTACAGTCCTGGGGCAGCCAGGATTCCTGCAGGATTTCAGAGATAGCCTGTGTAGTCTGACTCATGATGTCCCTTCAGTCTGGCTTATGACGAGTCCAGCAAAGCAATGTTTTGCAGCAATGAGCTGTTCCTCAGACCACTGTGGATCAGTATTGGCTTCATCCTGAGATAAAGTATTGGATTGCAATTCATTTAAATATAAGATTTTTGAACTTTTCTAATAATCTGAAGTCCTTTTGTCCTTGGGCATGAATTCCTTGGAAATATATATTTCTTCTAATGATTTAATTTTTATATTTAAAATACTCTCTGATTCATAGCAATTATTTTTAATTTTTTAATTTTTAAAAAAAATTGATTTCAGAGAGAGGAAGAGAGAAAGATCAATAATGAGAGAATCATTGACTGGCTGCCTCCTGCTTGCCTCCTACTGGAGATCCAGCCCCCAACCCAGGCATGAGCCCTGACTGGGACTCAAACCATAACCTCCTGGTTCATGGGTCAAAGCTCAACCACTGAGCCTCACTGGCCTGGCACAGCAATTATTTTTAATTTGTCTACTTTCAATAGCTACTTTAAAAATCAAAATATTTGGGTGAGTAATTTATTCCAGGTCACAACTATTCAAATAATTTGCTCTCTCTATATAAAATAATTTAAATACAAGTTTGGAAAGAGAAAAGCAATTTTAATAAAGAAGACTAATAAAAATTCATAACCACGATTCCTTCATCCTTTATTGTATGTTTTTGCTTATAAGAGACATTGATAATAGTTTTCTGTATTAGAATGTAAAAAGATCCCTCAATTAGCCTTTAGTTCAACCTCCTCAACAGTAAATTAAAATATTTTGAACTGTAAAAAAATAAAAATTAAATTAAATAAAGAAGAAAGATACTCAGTGAAGTGAGATCAGGCCGTTTCTTTTCTGTTCTGATTAACCACATGGATGTCTTTTCCAGTTTTCATTATCCCAGCTCTGATGATCTCTTCAGGGTTGTTTTTGTACTCACCCCATGTGTTCATCTGTAAAAATGGGGGTAATAATAGCACCTACTGCACTGTGTAGGGTTATAATAATGTCTGCACAGCACTTAGTGCAGCTTCAACACACACAGGTTCTTAGTAAGCATTAGGAAAACTTAAAAATAGTGGAAACTTGATTGGTCTCATCCTTTGAGAACATTTAACTCAATGAAGACTTGATTATAAAAGAGTTACGATCCATACAGGAAAATGTGAAAAACTCAAATGAATCAATCAAAAAGCAAAGCTATCCTGGCCAGCTGGCTCAGTTGGTCGGACCACCCTCCTGTACACTAAGAGCTTTCTGGCTCGATCCCTGGTCAGGACATGTGCTGGAGGCAACCGACTGATGTTTCTCTCTCACATTGAAATCTCTCTCTCTCTCTCTCTCTCTCTCTCTCACTCTCTCTCTCTCTCAAAAAAAAAAAGAAAGAAAGAAAGAAAAAAGAAAAATCAATAAACATATCCTCGGGTGAGGATAAAAAACAAAGCTACAAAATGCATGATCTTAAGAAATAAAACGTGCAGAACTAAAAATCTTTCCAAATAGACATGGAAAACAGAAAGATTAATGTGGGTGGAGTTTGCCAACTAAATTTTTGGGAAGAAGAACTTGATCTTGACCTTAACAATGTATAAAATTGTTAGAAAGAGGGAAATTACATTACATGTAAAATGAATCTCTAGAAATTTCTCACAGGCTATGGTTCTGTAAAATATTGCAATTGAAAAAACTGCATTTGGCAAGATCCGGTTTTGTAAAATGAAAATATTATTGAATCTGCACTTATCTATCAATACGTAGCTCAAGCCATATCCTCTCCAGAAAGCTGACCTCATCTAAGAATCTGTCACTGCCTCCTCTACGTTACCGCCATACCAGGGCATGCTCCTGCATGGCCTCCATGCTCCATCATGTAACTGACCTGTGTACTAGGCTTGAATCTCAATCTACAAACTTAGATGTCAAGTGAATGTGACTTTCTCTACTTTTTTATAACTCAGTTTCAGCTCAGGATGTCATCATTTCCAGAGGGATTGTATAGTAGCAAAGCAGCCACATGGGAGTAATCTCAGATCCTTGAAGTCATCTGTCCATGAGAGCTAAGCGATCCATCTCCCTGCCTGGCCCCAGTCTCTTGGTCTATCTGAGTTGACCTTGGCCCTGTCCCCATGTTCTTCAGGCTGAGAGACGCTCTCCATAACTTGACTGCCATTTAGGCACAAGGAAGCCATGTGGCTGATAAAGACCCTGACACACTGCCATTTCTTCTTTAGAGCCTGCCACTCTCCCAGGACTGCACCCACTAGAACGGTGTTTGCACCCTCTCTTCCAGGATCCACCAACATCAGTGTTATCGGTTCTGCAACTTTCTCTCTCTCTCCTCCAAGCCATCCTTTTCTAGTTAAAAAGATGGAGGAAGCCCAGCCAGTGTGGCTCAGTAATTAAGTGTCAACCCATGAACCAAGAGGTAACCAGTTCAATTCTTAGTCAGGGCACATGCCCAGATTGCTGCTCAATCCCCAGTAAGGGTTGTGCAGGAGGCAGCCAATCAATGATTTTCTCTCCTCATTGATATTTCTATTTCTCTTGCCATCTCCCTTCCTCTCTCTCTAAAATCAATAAAAATATATTTATAAATAAATAAATAACAATTTACAAAAATATAGAGGAGGTGAGAGAGCAATATTCATTTTGTCTCTCCAATAGTTTTTCTAGCCCATGAGTCCTTTCTGTTCCCCATAAAAAAATGAAACCTTAGAAACCAGAAGCCAGAAAGTGACTCCTCTTTTCTCTTCTGTCTACTGTCAGTTTTCTTCCCTAAGTGAATGAGCACAGACCAGCCTCACTGCTTAAATGGGAGAAAGGTCCACAGGAAAATCAAAGAGACCAGGGAGAGAAAGTGTTAGTTTAAAATTATTGACTCACCACATATGCCTGTGATCTGCCTCCTTATTAATCTGAGCTCCTTCACTAGATGAAGACTGTGGTATCCATTCTTGTCTCCCCTGTGCATCCCATGCACCCAGGAAGTCAGACAGGACCCCGAGGAGGAAGGGCCATTAAATGTGTGAGTCAGGACTTGGACTTGGTAGGGGGAGCACAGGAGGCAGCTGATCGGTGATTCTCTGGGCTTTGTTCCAGAGGTGAAAGCCCTTGCCTTGTATCAGTCACATCAGATGCCTCTGGAAGAGACTAAGCATGAGAGGAATGGCCAGGCAGAGCCCAGAGAAGAGGCATCAGTGAGCAACGACTTCTATGCCACCCTTGCCCAATGTACAGTGACACTAAACTGCTTTACATACATGGAAATGAGTCTTTAAAATGAGCTAATAAAAGTCATACACTATAGAAAGGTGATTGTCTAGATATCAGTGGTTCTCAAAGTGTGGTGGCTGGTCCAGCATCAGAATTACCTGATGGGAAAATCCTTAGACCCCTCCCAGACCTCAGAAAGTCTGGCGGAGCCTTCCAGCAGCCTGCACTTTTCACAAGCCTTCTGGGTGATTCTGGTGCATTCTCGACTTCGAGAACCACTGCTGTGTGCGGTAGGAAGGTGACAGAGGACAGTGAGCTGTGTGCGTGACAGGAAGATGGAATAAATCATGGGCAGTGGGGCTTCTGCCACTTACTGCATTTGCTTAGGAGCATGGCATTTATCCTTCCTGAGGTTTTCTCTCTCTCTCTTTTTTTTTTTTTGGCCTAAAACAGTGGTTAGCAATAATACATACTTCTCTTGGGTTACCATGAGAATGGAATGCAGTAATGTATATGAAAGATCTCCTAATTGTTAAAATGCCATGGAAATGTCAGGCAAGCAGGAAGGCAATTTTTTAAAACCCAGCAGCGGTAGAAGACAGCTTGATTGGAGGTTTTGGCACATCTGCACAGCCCTCCGAAGGCCTGATCAGCCCCACATCTCAACCAACTCAACAGCCATTTGTCTGCTTTTGCCAACACGTGTGAGAGCCTCCTTTCTCATCGTCTGCAGCCTCCTGGGACCCGGCTCTGAGAGCAGGTGGCCACTTCCGCCCGATGTTCTCCCTGCACTGTGAGTGCAGATGATGATTTACAAAGGGCATGTCTTAACGACGTCTGACTCGGTGTGTTCTTACTGCACTGCCTGCTCACATGCACCAGTGAGAGAGAAAAGAGCGAGGAGGGAGAGAGGAATGGAGAGGGGGCCGCATCAACTCGACAACCTGCAGGCTCCCTCTGCATGTCTCAGCGTGGCTTCCTGCGAGGCTGGCCACTGTGTTAGAAATAAAGGGATAATTGGGGCACCGAGAGAGCAGGGTCTAGGCCAGTGATGGCGAACCTATGACACGCGTGTCAGAGGTGACACGCGAACTCATTTTTTTGGTTGATTTTTCTTTGTTAAATGGCATTTAAATATATAAAATAAATATCAAAAATGTAAGTCTTTGTTTTACTATGGTTGCAAATATCAAAAAATTTCTATATGTGACATGGCACCAGAGTTAAGTTAGGGTTTTTCAAAATGCTGGTTCGCCATCACTGGTCTAGGCTCTGAGGAGGAGGTTTGATTCAGGTCTGGGCAAGCAGTTTGCTCATCCCTCTTTCCTGTTTACAGAATAAAGGTGTGCAGCATCGCCACAGCCCTGCGCTCTGTAGGGAATGGCCTTCCGTGAGCTCAGTCAGGAGGATGGACCACAGAACATGAATATCAAAGAGCGCCTCTGCTGGACTGTCACCTTCAGCTCTGCCTCCTGGAGTCCCCATGGACCTCTGAGGCTGGGTGCTGCAGGAAACTGAGGAGCATGAGAAACACAGTGCAATAGGGCCAGGAGGGGGGCAGCAGATCCCCCTGGTATCCCGATGCGCCCTGGAGTGAAGGCAGATTTCCCTCCCCACCTGTAGTCACCATCTACTGAGATTATCTGGCAAAAAGAGAAAACCAGGAAGTTTCGCCTCATTGTAGGTTTTGTTTTTTCAGGGATCAAAGCTGAGAAGTAATGCCAGTTTTCAAAAGGGGGAAAATTCTATACAACCGATGTCTTTTCTTCTACAAAGTCAGA
>NW_005878245.1:0-7863 GCF_000147115.1 Myotis lucifugus | reverse complement strand
TTCTTAGTTGCCTTTCTGTTGTTGGTTTCTAATTTAATTACACTGAGCAGAGTGTGTGGTCTTTGGGTTTTTGTTGAGATTTCTTTTGGGTCTAGTATGGCACATCCTACTAGTTGCCTACCAAAACTGCCCTTTCTTCTTTACAACAGAACCTAAGTTTTTTTGTTCACATTGGTAATGTGCACTATTAAAAAACCTCCATCTCCCAGTCCTTGTAGTTAGAGGCCACATTGCCCAGTTCTGGTCAGTATAAGTCGCTGGGTGTGACTCCTAGGAAAGAGATTGGAAAGGAGTGGTTTCATTTAGCCGGCTCCCTCTACTTGCCTTTTGCACAAGCAGACATGGTGTCCAGTGCTAGAGGAGCCATCTGTGACCATGAGGATTAAAGCCACGGGCTAAAGAGAGTATGGCCAGAAGTTACAAACATTCTGGTTTCCCAGTTGGTATCTTTATGTGTCTGCACCAGCCCCGAACTATTTATTTCTGAATATCTTGTTAGATGCACTTCTTACTAGTACATGACATTGGCTTTTTTGAGGAGGGAGGTGGGGAAGGGAAGGCAGAGATGGGCTTATTACAGTCGAATACAATTTCTAACGGATGCACTTAGTGTATGGTCAGTTTTTATTTATTTTTATTTTTTTATTTTATTTTTTTTATATATGAATGAGTCTTTATTGCAGAAGCCAGTGGCACAACAGTCCTACACAGGCAAAACAGTCCTTCATAGCAAAGTCATATAGGCAGGCAGCCGGACACCGGCTGGTGAATGGATACATCTTTCCCATAAAAGCAGCATTAGTCTCTGTACCCATAGCTATTATCTGAGCAGCCACACACTACCCCCTACCCATGGTCGGCAAACTGCGGCTCGCAAGCCACACACGGCTCCCTGGCCCCCTCAGCGTGGCTCCCCCACAAAACACCATGTGCGGGCGCGCATGTACAGTGCGATTGAAACTTCGTGGCCCATGCGCAGAAGTCGGTATTTTGTGGAAGAGCCGGCATTCTGTGGAAGAACCACACTGAAGGGGCCAAAGAGCCGCACGTGGCTCACAAGCCGCAGTCTACCGACCACTTCCCTAGACTCACTGCCTCAGTATCAGCTCTCTGGCTCAGCAGTTTCTCCTGTCTCCCCTGCCCAGCACACTGGCTGATCTCTGTAGCCTCACATAGTAGCTACCTCTGAGCTCTCCCAGCTCCATCTCTGAGCTCTCTAGCTTCACTTCTTCACACTCCTCTAGCTGGTTAGTAACCTGTATATTACTCCAGAGACAAAGAAAGCTAGTAGCCAACAGTGACATCAATCATTTGGGCTACAGAAGAGCAGAGCATACATACCATGTGTCCCTGCACCTGCATGGTATCTCAGCCTTGATGCAGAGTGGCCTTGGACATTCTGGTGTATTGACAACAAGGCCTCTGTGCTTTCATTGGCCTTGACTACTAGGCTTCTCTGGCATGGTTCCCACACTCCGTCCTGCTGCCTGGAATGCTTAAGTGATGACTGAAGGCAAGCAGCCATACTGGCCTGTGAAGATGAATGCCATACCATCAAGACTGCAGCACAGAAAGTGCAAAGGCTTCAATGCTTCGTGGAGTGGCCATACCATCTCCAAACTGTATGGTCAGTTTTTATAAGTGCTTCATGGGTGGTTGAAATCAATGTATTCTACATATGTCTACTAGATCCAGCCTATTATTTGTGTCTCAAAATCTGCACATTTATAATAAATATTGGTCTCTGTCTTAATCAGTTCAGGCTGCTATAACAAAAATACTATAGGCTGGGTGGCTTATAAACAACAGAAATTTATTTCTCACAGTTCTGGAGCCTGGAAATCTAAGATCAAGGCACTAGCAAATTTGACGTCTGCTTCCTGGTTCACAGATGGCCAGCTTCTCCCTCTGTACTCACAAGACAGAAGGATTGAGGGAGCTTTTTGGTGTCCCTTTTATAAGGGCACTAATCCCATTCAAGAGGGGTCTACTCCCATAATCTAATCACCTCCCAAAGGTCCCATCTCCAGCTCCCATTACACTGGGGAAGGCATTAACATATGAATGTTGGTGGACACAAACATTTGGTCCATAGCAGTCTCTGATCTATCATGTACTAAAAGAGCTACATTGAACTCTCCCACCATGATTTTGGATTGCTGAATAAATTTTGTAATTCTATCAATTTTTAATTTATATATTTTGAAGCAATTAAATAAACTTTTTTGATATTTTTTTTCTGGTATCTGCAAAGTGTTTCATTTTTTTAATTAAAAAATTGTTATTGTTGGACATATTACATACTGTATTTTTCTGTGTATAAGACACCCCCATATATAAGATGCCCCCCACTTTTCCAACCCCAAATTAAGAAATCAATATTTTAAACATTTTGCTGGTTTTCCTCTTAAGGCCTTCTATTTTGTCATCTAAAGGAGTTGTTCTTCCTGTTTTCTCCATTGTCTGACCATACACTCAGTGGGAGGAGGTCCAAATTGTCTCTCTGCAGCTCTGTTTCCAGGCTCTTTTGCATAACTGATTACATTCAGTTTGAATTTTGCAGAATAAAACAATCGCTTACTGGTATTTATCTTTTTATTTTTTGACATCTTTATGGGCTCAGAACACTCTGGTCCCCATTGCACCTTGCACTCTCCACCTCCTCCTCTAATTACAGCATCAGCTGACATCAGTAACAATAAGGCTTGTGATTGGAGGAAGCCTGTTGGACAAGGTATGGGCAACTACGCACCTCGCGGCTCCCTCCTCGGCTGACTTCCATGTATAAGACCCCTTGTTTTCAGTCTAATGATTTTAGAAAAAAATAGTGCCATATACACGGGAAAATAAAATATGGTATGTCCCCTGTTGCCCCCCAGTGACTCCTTCTAGCCCTCCCCAACCACCCGCCCCAGGCCTTCACCACCCTATTGTCTGCGTCCACGGGTTATGCATATATGCATACAAGTTCTTTGGTTGATCTCTTCCCACCTACCCACCCCTGCCTTCCCTCTGAGATTCAACAGTCTGTTCCATGCTTCTATGTCTCTGGATCTATTTTGTCAGTTTATTTTGTTAATTAGATTCCACATATGAGTGAGATCCTGTGTTACTTGTCTTTCTCTGACTGGCTTATTTCACTTAGCATAATACTCTCCAGGTTACTCCATGCTGCATAGTATTCCATGTTGTAAATATACTACAGCTTTTTAGTCCACTCGTCTACTGATGGGCACTTGGGCTGTTTCCAGATCTTAGCTATTGTAAATTGTGCTGCTATGAACATAGGGGTGCATACATTCTTTCTGATTGGTGTTTCATGTTTCTTAGGATATCCAGTGGAAACTTGGTTCTCAAACCTAAGGCTGTTTGAGAAGTGATTTGTTCGAAAACCGAATCATTTTTTCCCATTAGACATAATGTAAATTGAATTAATATGTTTCAAACCCCCAAATGATTTCCTGTTTTAAACTTTCTTACATATAGTACATGTTTAATGTACTGCTTAATCTATAAACACTTCTTTTCTTAAATTTATCAAACCATACCCTACTAGCCTCAAACGAATTTTTTATATATCACTGCTTCTGAAATCTATCACTGGCTAGTTACTTTTCCTTTATCCAGTAAACAGCAGTTTTTCTACCTATTCAGTTGTCTGTGATTGTTGTTTTGTGAGTACTTTCACACCCTTACCAACATTAGCACTCTCGTTTTTTTTTTTTTAACAGCACTCTTGATGGCCTCTTTAGGTTTTTAAAGTTGTGCTAAGCTTTCATTTCTCCAGCAGCAAATGCATTCTCTTCTTTGTTTGTTGCTTGAGAGACACTTTTGTTATGCTGAGGTGGAAAACTGAAGTTTTGGTCGATGACTGAGACATTTTTTTCTGTGAACAACTTGGTCAAGAACTGAATTGTTTGAGATGGGAGACTTTCAAGAAACAGGTGTAACTGTGTTCCTAGAAGTGGGATCACTAGGTCATATGGCAGTTCCATTTTGAGGAAACTTCACACTATTTTCCATAGTGGTTGTATCAGTCTGCATAGCCACCAGCAGTGTACTAGGGTTCCTTTTTCTCCACACCCTCTCCAGCACTTGTTGATTTATTGATGGTAGCCATTCTGGAAGGTGTGAGGTGGTATCTTATTGTCATTTTAATCTGCATCTCTCTGATGATTAGTGACACTGAGCATTTTTTCATATGGCACTTGGCCATTTGTATGTCCTCTTTGGAGAAGTTTCTATTCAGGTCCTCTGCCCATTTTTTAATTAGATTACTTATTTTCCTTTTGTTGATTGCATGAGTACTTTATATATTTTGGAAATTAACCCCTCTATTTTAAAAAAAACTAATTTTTTTAGAGAAGTTTTAGGTTTACAGCAATGTTAAGAGGAAGGTTTACCAATTTTCCTGTCTACTCTTGCCCCCACACATGTATAGCCTCCCTCATTATCAACATCACTTACTGGTATGGTGCATTTGTTACAATTGATGAACCTACATTGATGCTCACCAAAAGTCCATAGTTTGCATTAGGGTTCACTCTTGGTGTTGTACATTCTATTGCTTGCATACTTTTCAATTGATCATTCTTGTAAAATTTACTTCAAACACCTTCTAATAAATACCTTCCTATGAATATGAGAGCATTTCTCTAAGGTAGACTAAAAGAAGTGGGATTTGTGGACCCTAGGATATGTGCATCTTAAACTTTCATAGCTAGTAACAAATTGCTGAATAAAGTAAGTGTATATTAATTTATCCTAGTACTTAATGAGAATACCCATTTCACTCTGGTCTAACCAATGGTGAATGTTATCCAACTCTATATTTTCTAATTTTTGCAATATTAGCTTCTTGTATTAATTTCAGTATTCTTGATTACTATGTCTTAGCATTTTTCTTTTTCTGTTAATGACCTATAATTTTCTAATACATTTATAGTATTTTATCATTGCAATTTAAAAATTACTTTAAATTATGGATTAATCTCTTATTAACATTAAAATATTTTATATAGTCTTCAGGCTTTATTAATGGTGATCTTTAACATCCAGAAACTTTAAGTAGTAAAGCTTGTTAGTTTTTTCTATGCCTTTGGATTTTGATTAAAGGTATGTTGTTAATGAAATATTAAATTGTGGCCTCTATTTTCTTTTGAAATTTCCCATATGTTCATAAATATTGCCCCTTTTCCAGGAGAATGGGGTTTCTCAACTTTGGGGTAACAGAAGAGAACATGACATTTCCTGTTAAAAGTTATTCTCTTTACACCTTATATGTTTTTGTAGACATTTTCTAGTTTTTAATAGTGAAAAGGTAGACATCTGTTTTTAGCATCTGTATAATATAAGGGAGTTTAGAACAGAACTTCTCAACCTCAGCATTATTGACATTTGGGGGGCTGGATACTTTTTTTGTGGCTGGGGTTGTCCTGTACATTGTACAGTGCTGAGCAGAATCTCTTGCCTGCACTTACTACAGTAGGTACCCCTCCAGCTGTGAAACTAAAGATGTCTCCAGAAATTGCCAAATGTTCCCTAGGACAAAATGCCCCCCAGGTGATAACTACTACTTTAGAGCCTTTAACATATTATTCATAATTATTTAAAATTCTGTGTCTGTTAGTTTAGCCCTCAGTCTGATTGTGTTGAACACTTCATGGACTGTTTTTGCTGATGTATTTCATAATTTTTGGTTGAATGCTGGACAATGTGTGTAGAACAGTGGACACTGAGGTTTATATTATTAATTATTGGCAATAGGCACACCTATATTTTTACTAGAATATTTTTGAGAGAGCTATCTAGTGGTAGTCATTGCATCTGGGCTTCATTATATTCTAGTGCTACCTTGTTATCTTGTGCTTATGGTGGGGCTGTTTTGACAGAGGGTTTTCATCATTTGCTTCACTGTCAGCTGTAGACCTTTCCTGTGAAGCTGCATCTCAGAGAGGGTCTCTCCACATTCCTGCCACTCCCTCAGAGATTCTATACTATCATGATTACTCACACTTGGCCCTTAGCAATTCATTAAATATTTAGGTGAATTATTTTTAACTATTCATTTTGCATCCAAATCACTTCCTTTGTGCTCTGCCATAAATGAACCAGTTCTCCTGATGGTATCTCCTTGGATGATCCTGTCTTTTCTTAGATTTTAGGTTACTTTGTTGCCCTTTACCTCAATTGTCTTATGGGTTCAAGAAAAATAATGACTTTGTAGTTTACATGGATTTTTTTTTATTGTTAGGTTGGGAACAATACTCATTTCCATTTTTTGTTTGCTAGGCAGAGAAGTTCAGATTCTCAATTTTCTCCTAATATTTTAATAATATTGTTTTATCATTTTTGAATTTTAAATCCATTACCATATAGCCATGCAAATTTATAGTTTTATAAGATATCTATTTACAAAATTTCTTTTGTGCAGAGGAAAAGACATTTTCTGCACACCTAGGAATTTATATTAATAACTAATATATTTACTTTTATGATACCTTTATTTACAATTTTTAAATTGAATTTGGAATGGTACAAGAAACACTCATATACCCTTTAGAGTCAACAATTATATAGTGTCACATTAGAAGTCTTAATGTATATACATACATATACATTTTCTTGCTAAAACCTTTGATAGTGGCAGATATCATGACACTTCATTCTTCACTATTTACCAATATCTGGTAAATAGTGAAGAATCTAAAGAATATTCTCCTCATAACTAGAATACTATTATTACAAACACCAAAGAATATTAGCAATTTAATAACTTTAATTTTAATAATTGATACATATTTAAATTATTTCAATTGCTTCCAAAATATTTTTACAGCTGTATATTTGAATCAGAATACCATTTACTGGTAGATTGACATTGAATTTGATTGTTATGTTGCTTTTATCTGTTTTCTAGAATAGACTTAGTCACTTTTTAAGATGATATTATCTTTTTAAATGATACTGACTTTAGAAGAGTCCAGATCACCTGGCTTGTTGAATGCACTATGTTCTTGATTTGCCTGATTGTTTCCTCATGGTGTTATTTAACTTGTTATTCTGTTCCATGTATTTTATGTATACTAATACTCAGGTCTGAAAGAACAGGTCCCACAAAGCTCTTTCTGTCATGGGCCAGTGAGTAAATATTTTGGCTTTGGGATTTTGCAGTGTCTTTCACAACAACTTAACTCTGACATTGTAGTATGAAAGGAGGCATAGAAAATCCATCAACACATGACTGTGGATGTGTTCCAATAAAAGTTTATTTATAAAAGCAGGCAGATGCTTGGATTTAGCCTGCATGTTATAGTTTCCCAACCCTTGATTGATACACTGGATTAGATTTTGGTTAGACTGATTTGTCAATAATTCTTTATTTACACACATAGGATGTTGTAAAGTCATGTCTTATCAGGAGTTAATGTTAGGTTGCCCACTATTGACAATGTTAAGCTGATCATTAAGGTCATACGGTGACTGTCAGATTTCCCTATTGTAAATTTGGCCCTTGTAATTAATCAGTAATCTGTGAGGTGTTTTTTTTTTTTTTTTTTTTTTTTGGCAGTGTGGGAGTAGCCTGTCCTCCAACAGCCTTTTACATTTTGTTTTAGTGGCCATTTACTTGATATTGAAAAATCATAATTTTCTAATTTTATCTCATCTTTTACAATTATTAGCTGATATTTTTAGGTATCACTATGGACCATGGATGTTTTTAATGTTATACCCATTTACAGGCATTTCCCATATGTTCAAATTATACAAATGTGGTCCATGGAAACCCATAGGGAAATTCTTCCAGGTGAAATTGCTTTGGATTGGGTTTTGCCTAGATGAAATAATACATATATATTGCAC
>NW_005878244.1:0-7865 GCF_000147115.1 Myotis lucifugus | reverse complement strand
CATGTACTTTAAATTATGTGGGAAGAAGAGTTACCTGGTTTTGATGCTTTTTCTCAGGACACAGAAAGATCATCTCCACCCCTATTTCTACATGAGCTACCTGCATCACCGAACATTCTTATCGTAAAAATTCATCCTACGGGTATTAAGACATTTCCAGAAAAAGACTCCCTTAAAGTGTAGTTGACTTTGTGTCATTAATTTTATATTTTCCCAGTACTTTATAATTTATAAAGTTCTTTCTGACAGTTCTGTGGGCCATTGTTATTCTCCTATTGTCAATGAAGAACTGATTCAGAGCAGTTGTACAACTTGCCCAGGATCACATAGCTAATGGCAGATGGAAGCTCTGACTCCAAGTCTAATGCTTTATTTTTTTTAAATAAATATTTATTGTTCAGATTATTACAGTTGTTCCTCTTTTTTCTCCCCATAGCTCTCCTCCACCCGGTTCCCACCCCATACCATACCCTTACCCCCCCCATTATCCTTGTCCATAGGTGTTCGATTTTTGTCCAGTCTCTTCCCGCACCCCCTACACCCCCTTCTCCCTCAGAATTGTCAGTCCACTCCCTTTCTATGCCCCTGATTCTATTATATTCACCAGTTTATTCTGTTCATCATATTTTTTATTCACGTGATTTTTAGATTCATTTGTTGTCACTTTGTTGTTCATAATTTTTATCTTTACCTTTTTCTTCTTCTTCCTCTTCTTAAAGAATACCCTTCAGCATCTCATATAATACTGGTTTGGTGGTGATGAACTCCTTTAGCTTTTTCTTATCAGTGAAGCTCTTTATCTGACCTTCAATTCTGAATGATAGCTTTGCTGGGTAAAGTAATCTTGGTTGTAGGTTCTTGCTATTCATCACTTTGAATATTTCTTGCCACTCCCTTTTGCTTGCATAGTTTCTATTGAGATATCAGTTGACAGTCGTATGGGTACTCCCTTGTAGGTAACTAACTGTTTTTCTCTTGCTGCTTTTAAGATTCTCTTTGTCTTTTGCCCTTGGCATTTTAATTATGATGTGTCTTGGTGTAGTCCTCTTTGGATTCCTCTTGTTTGGAGTTCTCTGCACTTTCTGGACTTGTAAGTCTATTTCTTTCACCAAGTAGGGGAAGTTTTCTGTCATTATTTCTTCAAATAGGTTTTCAATATCTTGCTCTCTCTCTTCTTCTGGCACCCCCATAATTCAGATGTTGGTACACTTGAAGTTGTCCCAGAGGCTCCTTACACTATCTTCATATTTTTGGATTCTTTTTTCATTTTGCTTTTCTGGTTGGGTGTTTTTGCTTCTTCCTATTTCAAATCTTTGACTTGATTCTTGGGATCCTCTAGTCTGCTGTTAGATCTCTGTATATTATTCATTTCAGTCAGTGTATGCTTAATTTCTAATTGGTCCTTTTTAATATCTTTGAGGGTCTCACTAAATTTCTCGGAGGTTTCTAGAAGATTCTTGAGTAACCTTATAACCGTGGTTTTGAACTCTATATTCAGCAGTTTGCTTTCCTCCATTTCTTTCATTTGTGACATGTTTCTTTGTCTCCGCATTTTGGCTGCTTCCCTGTGTTGATAGAGTGGCTTTATGTGCTAGGTGTCCTATATGGCCCAGTGTCTCAGCCTCCCCAGTCACCTGAGGTGGACGCTCTTGGTGCACCCCTTTGTGGGCTGTGTGCACAGTCTTGTTGTAGTTAAGCCTTGATTGCTGTTGGTATCACTGGGAGGAATTGACCTCCAGACCAATTGGCTGTAAGGACCAGTTGTGTCTACAATGGGAGAATTGCTGTGCTGGAAATACCCTTATGGGGCAGGACTTGCTTCAGTGGAGCTTTGGTGCTCACTGAGTCTGCCCCTTGAGTGTGTCTCTTATAAATCTAAAGAGTTGTAATCTGGTGTGGTCTCACTTTGACCACTGGGTACACTGGCTCTTGGATCTCCAAGGAGGTGCAAAGTCAGCCACTGCTTGAGGCCACCCATCAGGAGTTATAGAGAGATCTGCAGATTCCTCCTCTTTGTATGGGGTTTGGAGGTGCCCAGATGAGGTGCAGCTGTGAAGCAATGCAGGCTGTTGATGAGCCTTAGGCCTTCTTTTGGAAGCTCTGGGGTTCTTTGACCCAGCTGCAGTTTGTTAGGTTAGGTTGCAAAAGGCCAGGCCATTCATATGCAAAAGCCTCTGCACACAGCTTGGGTGGGGTTGTAAATCGGGTGGGGCAGGGTCTCAGGGAATCATCAGGGCAGAGCAAACCACAATGGCTGCCAGTCTGCTCTGCCTTGGAGCGGTCCCAGCGTCTCTGTGTCCTGTGGCCCTGTGGTCTCTGTGTCCCGTGGCCCCATGCAAGAACAATGATCACTGCAAGCACCTCTGCAAGAAAGCTGCCCTCACATTCCAGCCCGATGCCAGACAGTTCAGTTTCTCCCCATATGAGCCTGGGTCCCCAGAGTCTTGCCTGGAACTGGAGTTCAGAGCAATTGGGAGCTTGTATCTCCCTCCCAATTGAAAAAGACAACAGCGTACCCAGTTGCCAGCCCGTTTCCGTGTGCACCTCCGTACCTCTGCACTTCCGCACCTCTGCACCTCCTACCCACTTCAATGCGCTTTTCTCTTTCCTTCTAGTTGTAGAATTTCCACTTAGCCAGCCTTCCTGTGGTTCTTGATGATATCTGTTTCACCTTTTAGTTGTATTTTTGATGTGGTTGTGCACAGCAGCAAGTACAAGGTGTACCTATGCCGCCATCTTGGTTCCTGTCTAATGCTTTAATTATTACTTTACAGCAAGGATATAAGAGGCTAGTGGCTCCCCAGTTAATACACAGACAGATAAGCGGGTCAGAGTTGAGAGAGAGTTGAAAAGGTGCTTTAGGTCAGGTGAAGAGGGAAGCAGTCAAGGACATGGGAACCCAGGATTGGGTAAGAGGTGGATTGAGCTGAGAGATGGAGCTGATCAAAAGGAGCCCAAATGGCAAAGACAGAAGTAGAAATCCTCAGAACAACCCCACTCTTTATGATTGCTCATGGCAATATGAATAGTAACTCTTTTTCCACTTGCCACAGCTCCAAAGAGTCTCCATGGTATCTTCTAACCACTCTCAATCCATGTTGGGAAATACAGGGTTTGTTGAGGAAGGGAATTTAGAATTCAACTATTTTCAGAAATTCTTTATGGGACTTATTTAGGCAAGAAAAGTACTCTCTGTGAATGACCTCAGTGATATATAGGAGAAACTCTGCAATCCAGGTATTTCCTACAGTTATAATTTTTTTCATTATTGTTATTAACAAGCACTCTGAAGCAGACTACCTGAGAGAGACCTTTTCTTACTAGCTAGATGACCCTGGGCAATTTCCATATCTGTTAAATAGTCATAATAATGGTAGCTAACTCATAGGTTGTTGTAAGAATTACATGAATAAACACATGGGAAGATCTTAGAACAAGTGCCTGGTTCAGAGTAAGCTTTCATTTAATTTAGCTATTATTAGAATTCACAGAAAGTTAAAATCAGGGCATGCCATGGAAATTGTGGATGTAATTGAAAAGACTACACAAAACGTTTTGATATCTTAATTTATAGCAATTAATAGTATTTTTTAAATAAGAATGTTTTTTCTTTTATACTTAATTAACAGCATTTTGATGAAACTGCTTTTCTGGGTTGAGATACAAGATGTAATTTTACAATTTTTATCCCATAAAGATGTTTTCTAATAAATAACAGTTGCTTCTTCCATCTTCTTTCTCCTTTTTGAGAAAATAGGATTCAAGTATTTTGCCTTAAAACATACAGATTCCCAAGAGAAATATTTATGTAACAAGGAGCTAGAAAGACCAGGTATCAGAGATACAGAAATAAATAGAAATAAAAAAAACAAGAAATAAACATAGGAGACTTTAGGAGTTGAGAGGACAGATTTAGGGAAGGGGACCTTTGGCATAAATAGAACATTCTAGGAAACAGACATGAGGAAAAAAATTACCATATTCTTTTGCTTGTTTGTTTGTTTTTTTGAATCAATTATTTCATTTCTCATCAATATTATATGAAGATTAGAGGCCCGGTGCACGAAATTCATGTGGGGGGGGGGGCGCGTTCCTCAGCCCTGCCTGCACCCTCTCCAATCTGGGACCTCTTGGGGGATATCCCACTGCTGGTTAGGCCCGATCCCTGTTTCTGCCTGCCAGCCTTATTGCCCCCTAACTGATCCCCTGCCAGCCTGATTGATGCTTAACTGCTCCCTTGCCGGCCTGATCACCCCCAACTGCCCTCCCCTGGTGGCCATCTTATGGTGGCCATCTTATGGTGGCCATCTTGTGATGACGTCGGCATGTGAGGGCGTTGCAAGAGGGCATCATGCCACCTAGGTTTTTATTATATAGGATGATAGGAGCTATTTAGAATCATTTAAAAGAAAATAATCCAGTTGCTTGGTGCTTTTTTATCTGAAATTTCATTCTATGTTTCCATTCATAGTTGTTTCTATTTCATGAACATTCCATGCTCTCTCTCTTGCTTTTGGAAGGCTGGAACTTTGCATACATTTTACTCATCTTGAAAAAGACCTTCAAAACACACTAATCCTTTGCCAGGTTAACTTATCCATCAAGTTTCAGTTTAAATGTCTCATCTTTGGGATATTTCACCTCACCCCCAGATCAGGTTAAATTCCCTGTTTGATGCTCCCACAGAACATTCAGGACTTCCCTCTTGTCATATCATGTTGTACAGCTCTAATCTTTGTCTTCTCCTCAGGACTGTAAACTCCATGAGAGCACAGCCTTTATCTCTGGGGTTCTGGAAAACAATCTCTATCTTGATTTGGATGCTGGTTTATATACATAAAAATTCAGTGAGTTGTACATCGAAGATCAGTGCACTTTATGTAGGTTATGCCCCAATAAATGAGAATGAAAAGTCAGGCACTTACCTGGCTATTTAATCTGAACAATATCAAACCTTGATGTTAATTTGAGCACTTTGAATTACTATTAGTAAAGTTCTTTCTTTACTGAGTTGAAATGAGCATTTCTATCATTTTTGTCTGTTGAGCCAACATTAATTATTTATATTTCTCTTTGTTTACATAATGCCTTTTTAAATATTTGATGAAAGCTTTCATGTTCCCGGTTAATCTCAACCATTCCTCTCATGACAGTTTTAATTTTTTAATCACCTTGTTTTTTCTTCAGCAGATATTCTCTAGTCTATTAATGTCCTTCAAATATGGTACCTAGAACTGGACACACATCCTAGTATAATCTGACGAATGCAGAGTCCAGCTTGTCATCACATCCTTTGAAATGTGTATTTTTCTACTATTAAACAGACTAAAACAGTTTTATTAATTCTGGTTAATATGATTGTTTCATATTTACACCACTTTACAACTCAGTTTTAAAATTGTCATTTAGCTAGATCCCTCCCATCCATATTTGCACAATTCATTTTTTAAAACCCAATTCAGAACATTACCTCCTATTGACTTCAGTTTATAATTACATCCAACTTATTCCACCCAAAATCATATTCTATTTCATAGGTTTGTTATAAAGATTAAATTTGGTAATGCCTATGAAATGTGTTTTATAGAATGCACAGTATATGAAAATATGAAGAAAATAATTATTGAGATAATTTTGAAACCTGCCTTTCATCATTTCATGTTGTTTATTAAGAGTATTAAATATAACTACCGACATAATTTTAAAACCTAAGTCTCTCATCATTCCATGCTGTTTATTAAATATTAAAAGCACAGGGACAGAGTCCTATAGAAAGAAAACTTGAAGTTTTCTTTCAAGTGACAGCCATCAACACTTTATGTCTTACATGTTTGATCATTATTTAACAGAAACATAGCCTAATGCTAAATGAAAAAATCAAAATATATTAAGATGCTTATAGAAACGAGATAGAAATTGAATTGCTCGTATTTTTTGCTATCATCTCTTAACATATAATTAACTCCTTAAGCAATAATCCTATACAGACTTAATTACTACATCTTTGTGATACATTTTCATATCTGGTAGATCTTTGCTGTTCATGACCCTAAGAATTGCCATACACCATGGAATATGCCATTTTAGTCTTGCATATGTTTGCATTCTCTCTTTCTCTCTCTCTCTCTCTCTCTCTCTCTCTCTCTCTCTCTCTCTCTCTCTCTTTCTCTCTCTCTCTCTCATAGTCTGTTTAGAATTTTGACTATGATTGCTTGAGTCTATAGCAGGGGTCCTCAAACTACGGCCTGCGGGCCACATGCAAATACAAATATTGTATTTGTTCCCGTTTTGTTTTTTACTTCAAAATAAGATATGTGCAGTGTGCATAGGAATTTGTTCATAGTTTTTTTTAAAACTATAGTCCAGCCCTCCAATGGTCTGAGGGACAGTGAACTGGCCCCCTGTTTAAAAAGTTTGAGGACTCCTGGCTATAGATCAAGTGAAGAGCTCAGAAAAACATTTACTTATAAGGTCACCAGTTTATTATAAAAGAATATAACTCAGGAATAGCTAGATGGAGGAGAGGCACAGGGCAGGGTATGGAGAAAGGACACAGAGCTTCCAGCCCTTCCCACATGCATCACGCTTTTGAATCTCCACATGTTCACCCACCCAGAAGCTCTCCAAACTTTTCTTGTTTGGTTGTCATGGACAGCAGAACCCAGGAGCCACCACCATTTTCAAGATTGCCCTAATCTTTTCTGTCTTGGCTTTAGCAACATTGGCTTTGCTATCTGGGGCCAATATTTTACAACTTCTTGAGGGGTATGATTAGTTTCACTTTATCCACAGTTTTGCTTCATCATATAGACACTAAAATGTGTGCATTCTTTTGGTTTATAGTTTCTTCCTGTTTTATCATCTCAGAAATGCTTTGGGGCACCTGGCACCATGTCATGTCACCCAATGACATTCCATCTTGGATCTTCAACTTTTCCTGATTTCAGTTATTCATCTAGGCCTGAAATCTGGAGAAGCATCAAGTTAGATATATCCTGAGATAACTGTTGGATATATGTTTGATATGAGAAGGTTTGCCTCCCGGTAGTATTATCCAGAGTGCTGGTGCGGTCTATGGGCTTCATTTCTTCAAGGACTGAGGGGAGACACCCCATCAGCCTTAATACATACCTTATGGTGGTTGATTAGGATGGTGTCCAAAGGGGGTGAGCAATTAGGAGTAGCATGAGTCAAGGATCAGGGAGATCATGTGTGGCTCTGCAGGCAGAGGGAGAAGAGCTAGATATCACTACTAAGAAACATGCAAGCAAGGAGCAACTCCGTGTGGCTTCTTTTGATGAATTTGCCTCCTTTTTTAAAAAAGCTGTATTGAGGTATAATTGACACATAAGAAAACAATCCATACTTAATGTATACAATGTGATACATTTTGAATTATGTATTCTTGTGAAATATCACCACAATCATGATCACTAACCTTCAGAGTTTCATCCTGTTCCCTTGTAATTCTCCCTCCTGTCCCTTCATGTACCTTCTTTCATGCATGTCTAGATCTATGTTCTATTATAGATTAGTGTTTACCTACTAGAATTTTATATAAATGGAATAATAGAGTAAACACATACTTTGTGGTATTCTAGGTTCTTTCACTCAGCATAATTGAGATTCACTTATGTGCTGGATGAATTAATAATTCGTGTATTTTTTATTACTGAGTAATATTCTGCTATAATATATTGCAATTTATTTATTTATTCACATATTGATGCATTTGTAGTGTTTACAGTTTTTGGCAAATACAAATAAAGCTGCTAATAACATTCATATACATGTCTTTGTGTGGACACAAGCTTTCATTTTTCTTAGGTAGATACCTAGGAGTGGAATGACTGGATCACATGATA
>NW_005878243.1:0-7866 GCF_000147115.1 Myotis lucifugus | reverse complement strand
ATCTGGGCTAGAGGTTTCCAAGTGCTTCCAGCACCTTCCCCTTCCCTTCAGGAAGCTCCTAACACACTCTGTCGGGTTGGTTTGAGCATCTGTAAGCTCCATTCAGGCAGGATTCTTGTCTCTCTCTTGTTCATCCTTGCATCCTCAAAGCCAGCTGCAGTACCTGGCCCCAAGCAAGAACTTAATGATCATTGCTTAATGAATGAATAATGGATCACTCTATTAATCATTTAATCAGTGAATCAAATTTACAATTTTATGCAAGTCTCTGATGCTCTTAAGAAATTGAAATTTTATTTTCTGAAAGTATATATTAGTTTCACTTTTTAAAGAATCAGATTTATCTCTACTTTTAATCATCACTACCATTTTTATTAAAGCCAGCCTGCTATACTGTAAAATGCATGAGGCATCTGATATTGCCTTAAGAAACCTGTACCATAGTAAAAACTCTTTAGGCTCTCTCAGCACTTCCCATTTTATATTGAAAATGTTCGTGTCTGTGTGTCTGTAACCTGTAAGACATTAAGTGCCTCAAGGACAGTGAGCATATCATATTCATTTTTCTGTCCTCACAACCTCATATCTAGTGCAGTGTCAGCAGTCAGCAAATGTTTATATAAATGCTTAAGACAGGCCAGAATTCAAGTCTTGGCTTGAATACTTTCTGTCGCTGACCCCTATCTCTGTACTTAAGAGTTCAAAGCCTCAGTTTGAGTTTCTTCATCTGTAAAATGGGAATTGACTAGTATAATAGATTATCTTGCAGAGTTGTTATGAAATATTACATAAAATAGTAAATGTGAAGACGTGTCTGGAATATATAGAAATTACAAGTAAGCTAGATAAAAGGACAAATTTAAGCTTCATTGTGAAGAATTCTGGTGCATCAGAATGTTAATTTTTCACTGTCATAGGCTGGCAAGACACAATCTCAGATCTAATAAAATATTTGCAAAAGAAGCCAAAGAGACAACCTTCCCAATTTTTGTATTAAGAATATTTATCTGGAATAGAAAACAAAGTGAGATGTTAGGATGCAAATAAAATACACTATAAGACAATTTATAGAGAGCTCAAATGTATCAGTTACATGATTTGTCTTATGACTATTCTTTTCACAAAGGAAAATGAATTGGACAGATAATATTCTCAGACTCTAAATCCTTGCAAATGAGATGTACACTTGGAGACAGCTTATAGAAAATGGGGCAAGAAAATCATAGCAAGACTTGTTCTTTTCTGGCTAAAATTCTACAAAGTTGTCTATAGGGTATCCATGTTTTATTATCTTAGTCTTTATTACTTACTTGGTCTTCCTTATTTTATTTTAGCTTTTATTTATATTCTATTATTTAGCCCTTATTGTTTATTCTTCCTCTTTTCTTTGAAATAACAATAAGAAATCACCAAGCAATAAGGTTCTCTAGTCATAATGGTGTTTAGGAAAGTCAAGATGTTAAGTATTCACATTATAATGTGAATAATGTGAGCAATTATAATGGGAAAGAAATTGAAAGGAAAATAATTTTACACTTAAACCTGAAGCCTCCAATTTCCAGCATAGCCTGCTTCCCTTTGCTGAGACTGAGGCATTTTGCCGGGTTGTTTGGTGCTGCATTGTTTTATTCATCTTAAAACTGACGATTTCCTTGTATTGGTTTGTCTGATGATTTTCATATCATTTAGTGTTATTTTAGTGGGAATTTGTAATTTTTTCAATTTTTGCCTATTCCTCTGTAATTACTGTAGTTACATCTTATTTTATAATTTGTATAAATATATGCAATCATGGAATTGGAACACATGGGGCCGGTATCACAATTGCAACGGTTGAAGATGTATAATTTTTTTAATCTTAGGGGGAGGGAAAGCTAAGTAAATATAGTCATTTAGCTGTCAAAATTGATTGCCCAAAGAAGTCAACAAACGTTTTTATTTGTAGACAAGAGGTTTTGTTTTTGCCTGTACTTATAACTAAGAGATGTGGACATTTTAGTTTTAAATACCGGGTTGATACCTGGCGAAACACTTATAAAAAGAGTTTCAATATTAAAGAGGGTTTTAATATTAACTTTGAAACATAAGACACTGAGGACCATATGCTTCTAAAGACAGCTATCCTGTAGGTTATTATTGTGAGTTTGAAGACATATTTATTAATACCTTGAATTGGATGTGAATTATCCATACTGACATCTATATCTATAAAATTAAAGAAGTTTATGTTGATATAGATAAAAATATAAAAGGTGGTGATTTATTTATATGCCTTTCAAAATTCCTATAACTGTAAAATTTGTTCCTCTGATTACACATTAGGTAAATAAATAGTACATTTAAATAAGTCGGCAAAGCCGAAAAATATAGCATAATTCAAATTCAGCACCCACAGGACTCCTAGATGATTAAAATCAGGCTTTACTAAAGCTAGCCCCATTAGCTCTCATGTTCCCTGTGCACGAGGGAGCACGGTCCATTGGGCTACATTCATCTTTAACTAAAGAACTGCCCTTGCTATTAGAAGATGAGGGACAGGCATGTCAGCAATATGTTCACTCAGGGAAGTCTTGAGGCAGGTACAGTTCTTTGCTAAGATTTTGACATGTTTATAAAAAATGGTAGTAATAACAATCATTTTGTGTACTTGAGAATATGGAAAGTGAACAGAAAACATGTTTTCTACCAAAATAAAGGCAAGCTAGCTGCATTCAGTTTTTTTTCTCCTTAAACATTCCTGTGTAATAGACTTCCCATTTGTTGGTTGTATTCATAGTTTTAAGACAAAAGTACCTTTTGCCTTCAAGCCAAGAAGAGAAACCAAATTTGGATTGAAAAACGACATTTTCTATAATTGTGTTCTAAGTAAGCGTTTCTGAGACACAGAGGTTACAGGTGGGTGGCTGGACAGAAGTCATCGGGGGAGAGGTGACTCGGCCGCCTCACACAGCTGTTTCACATTGTCTCTGCCAACCCATCCCTTGTTCGTGCATTGCCAGAGCAGTCTTCTTGTTGTCTCTTTAGTCCCTCTCAAAAAACACCAACAAAAACCTCTCCATGCCTTATTCAAATGTCATACATTGGTCTTAGGGGCTGGAACTAAAAACTTCATGATCAAAAATTTTATCTTCCAACTTTAATTTTGGCTTAAATTTTATTTTTCAAGTAATAGAAAAGTAAAGTTTCTTTAAGCATCATGGTTTTGGTATATACTAGAAAATGAATGAAATTATTAAAGGATGGGATTTTGAAGCAATCTTCAGTAAGGAGAAACTGCAAGTCTTGAATAAACTTTCCCATATATCTCCTTTAATGCTCCAGTTAAAATCTAGCTGGTGTGTCATTGGCTTTGTAAGAAATAGGATTAAGTCTGTCAATACAAAATTTGCGGCTTTTTCTTTCCTTTTAGGTATTCTACTTGCATTGGGGAAGAGCTTCATGGTCCAAGCGATGAGTTTTTCCTTACATTTGGTTAAAGAAAAATGTTAGCATAGGTTCCTGTAAATTAAGCTTTGCTGTGTTAGATACCACTAAAATTTAGTATATCCACAAAGTACACTGTTAATTATAGTGAACAAACTAAAACAATTATTAAGATCCTAAGTAGAATAGCTGTGCTTCTCCAGAAGTAATTCCGCCTCGATGAATTGTGAGTCTCCCCAGGAACTCCTTGAGGGTGAGTGGAAAGTCAGGTGGGCAAAGCTCTGCGCCCCACTTCCTTCAACTGTACAAGTTTTGATTTGGAAAGGGAATTTTGACTTTATTATTTAACCCTGCCTATAACCGATCCCTTACACATGTGCTTTACTGGGGCTCTTTGCATATACATAAAAACAAAAAGGGCTTTTCCTTCGATTCATAATGAATGTTACTGGTATAATAACCAACACAAAGTAAAGCTTAAAAAAACTAAAAAGGCATAGAGACAATTTTCGATAGACAAAAACTGGCTTGCTACCAACATTGAACATTACTAAAAATCAAGCTAGGAAAACTTAGGCTAAATGTTATCAGCAGAGTCAACTGTCCTATATTTGTTTATGATCTATTATTGATCTAGGATCCCTAACAAATACATATACAAAGTGTGATTCAATTAAACCTACACACATACGCACATGCATATTCCTGTTGCCTCTAGTTAATGGGGTTATAAATAATTAAAATTTTTGGTTTCTTTATGTTTTAATAAATAATCTATTACTCAGGTAATGTATAAAAATTATTTTAAAATACATTTAATCAGCCCTCGCTGGTTGGCTCAATGGGTAGAGCGTCGGCCTGTGGACTGAAGAGTCTCAGGTTTGATTCCAGTCAAGGGCACATGCTTGGGTAGTGGGCTCGGCCCCCAGTAGGGGGTATGCAGGAGGCAGTTGATCAATGATTCTCTCTCATCATTGATGTTTCTATCTCTCTCTCCCTTCCTCTCTGAAATCAATAAAAATATATATTTAAAAATACATTTAATCAGTTGGATAGAAATTATCTTTTTTCTGAAGGACATAGAGATAACAGTTAAGTTGATAATGCACATGAAACTCTTTTCTACTAGTAGCTTTTAATAAAGTTGAAAACTGAGGAAAAGATTTCAATAAAATGTTTCTAAATATAAGGGTGATTTTTACCCTAGAATCAGTGTTGGCAAAGAATGAGGCCCCATGCCATGTATTAGACACTCCCTGTCTTTCTTTAGTTGGACAGCTACACAAATAACTAAGTGGAGTGTATCTATTACACACACACACAAAATGAGGTGTATTAATGTGAAGTTGTCTCTACAATGAAGAATCAGAAGGATTCTATCCTGCCCATTTGTTGTTGTCTTCCCTTTTCATTGTATTCACAAGTTAAGCTTACTGAGATGTCATTAGAATATTGTAAAATAGCATTGAAATCCTACCTTTTAATCTCCTCAGGTAAGTACCCCCTCTACTCCTTTTACCTATGCCTTTATCTTTCCCTTCAACACTTGAGTAGAGACCTTTCTGAACTGTTTTGCCTACTTCTGGTTTTACCCCTTCAAATTCATCTTTCATGCAGTTGATTGGGGTAATTCTAAAGACTGATACGACCACAGCACTCTCAGTTTAAGTGGCGTCTGAGCTTCCTGGGACCGGGAGAAAGCTCTTAATGTGACTTTGACCAGGCCATCCCATCTCGGCCTGCTCACCTCTCGGTTCCTCTACTCCCAGCCAGCCACGTTATTTAACATGGTACTAAACAGCTTGTTTTTCACACCCAACAATTGTTCGCACTATTTATTCCCACTCCTGGACTGCCCTCTCACCCCACACCTTGCAGATCCCCATTTTTCTCCTTTAATGAGTTTCTGTTCATTTTTCAAGGCACGGCTCAGTCACCTTCTTGTCTGAAATGTTTCCTCTGATACCTTCTCTCTGTCCCTCAAAAGGACAAGGTGCTTTTCCTCTGATTTTAGGACCTGAATTAATTCATCTTAACATTCCCCAGTGCCTTACAGAATATAAGCACTGAGTAAACATGGGATGAAGTTCCCAAAGAAGTTCCCAAAGAAGAAACTGAGAGTTCTGAGTTATTTCAAACAAATAAACTAAACTTCTAACCTCTTTCATTATAATCCTGGCAAACTCACAATACCTTTACCCTAAAATAAATTTGCAATCAAAGAGGTGAAACAAATGAGAATAAGAACTGAAGTGTAAAATTTGCATTTTTAGCATTGTGCAAGAAATAATAGAAAAGAGCCATAACCAATTTCATAGAGGATTGCTAATAAAAATCAGAGAAAACACCATAAACATGGCATTAAATAAGGTAAAAAGCTGTGCTGAAGGTAAAAAGCTTGGAGAGGGAAATATTTGTGGAAAAATAAGGCAGTGAGAAATAATGTTCTGGATCATGTTTTGACATGCTGTGTTCATTGTTCTGGCGATGACTGTATTTTACATGTAAATTGGAAGAAGGAATAAGGAAAGGGAAGTGTGTGCATGTCATGCCCAGGAAAGGAGGGTCAAATATCTTAGACCAACTTCTCTAGTCAGCTCTAGATATCTGGTCTTTTGATATATTGATGATTTTTAAAATCTTGTCTTCTATGAAGAAATAACAAAGCTTGGAAATTAAAAAATCTCAGCTACTGTAAATTCAGTGACTTTTCATGAATCTACCTCATTAGTCTTTGACATCTTAAAGGAAAACAGCCATAACACTGATAATCTTTGGTGAATTTCAGACTAATGCTATAGAAACTATGAAGACATTTAAACTAAAAGTACTTATAGTTAGGCTTTATTTTTAAAAAACTACCAGTTCAGATATAATGCCAATCATCAAATAGTCCACTTATCTCCTTTATTAAAAGCGGCCAGAATAGTGGTTGGCCCAACGTCAGCCTATGAGCTAATCTAACAAAACAGATGTGGCCAATCAGGCGATTTGTACTGAAGAATGACTGGCCAATCAATCAGATGCTGTCTTGAAGAGTTTGAATGCAGAAACACAAATAATATAGTGATGACAAAGCCCACAGACACACAGGCAAACAGTAGGCAGAGGCCACAAGAAAATAGAAGATACAAAGTGGGAAGAATAGAAAGTTGTGCAAGGCAGTAGAAACTATTGTTTCAGTGAGAGGTTAGTGTCAGGAGAGGTAGAAGCCAGCAAGCAGAATCAGAAATAAAGTGAGACATGGTTAGGGTGAAGTCATGAGATTAATTTGGATCCTGGGCTGTGATATACAATAGGAAGCAGCCAGAATGAATGGGAAATAAAGTGCTAGTGGCAGAGAGTGAGAATATAGACTACTTGCTTGAGAAGTTTGATGGTGAAGGGAAGCCATAGTTTAGAGGAATTACACCTGAAGGACTTATTTAGGGTAGGATGGAGCAGGGAACAAGCTTATAGGTTGAGGAGAAATTTGAAGATGAAAAAGAAAATGAAGTTATTGTCTTGGCCCCAGAGGAGAAAACAGAAACAAAGCTGGGGACAGGCCCTAGCTGGTTTGGCTCACTGGATAGAGCGTCGGCCTGGGGACTGAAGGGTCCCAGGTTCGATTCCAGTCAAGGGCATGTGCCTTGGTTGCAGGCACATCCCCAGTAGGGGGTGTGCAGGAGGCAGCTGATCAATGCTTCTCTCTCATTGATGTTTCTAGCTCTCCATCGCTCTCCCTTCCTCTCTGTAAAATAATCAATAAAATTATTTAAAAAAACAAAAAAAAAAGCTGGGGACAGGGACTGAGCCTTTGAAAGGAGGAGGAAGGGGCCATCCTCCAACACAGGGAATGAAGAAAGGAAGCAGGACGGGGAAGTCGGGTGGGTGGGGGGGCGGGCTAGAGCTCTTCATTTCCTGTCTTGGAGACTTGATCTTCAGTTCAAAAAGAGTGAGAAAGTTAAAACAAAAGATAAACAGAGAAAATCAATGAAACAAAATGCTGTTTTTTAAAAATAATCAGTAAAATTGATAAATCTCCAGCAAGACAGGCAACAATATAAAGAGAAGAGACACAAGTTACCAACATCAGGACTAAAATGGGGATATCATCTCAAATTCTGCATCCATTAAAAGGACAATAATGCAATACTACGAGCAACTTTACACTCATAAATCCTACCAATTAGAAAAATAATAGAGCAATCCTTCGAAAGCTACACACTACCAAACCTCAACCTGAGTTGTCCTATAACCATTAATGAAATTGAATTTGTAATTTAAAGCTCCAGGAAGTAGAATACAAGATGTCTAAAACTAATTCACCATTTGAAAATCCATCAATGTAATCTACCATATCACAAATTAAAAGAGAAAGATGTATAATTATATCAACGGACACAAAAAAGCACAGAACACAATCCTATACCCATTCACAATCAAAACTCTCAGCAAACTAAG
>NW_005878242.1:0-7866 GCF_000147115.1 Myotis lucifugus | reverse complement strand
TAGTATACTAAAATTACTAAGCTATGTGATATATGCTAGACGTGAATGATATTTTTTCTATTCTTAGCAATGACTATGCTTTTTTTACTCCACACTTCAGTATCTGATGAGGCGATCAAAGCTGCTGAAAGTAGAGTAGTAACTCACCTCTTATTATTCAGAGCTGCTCATCTCAGGACAACAATGTGAGAAATACCCTCTTTAATCTAACACTTGTTTCAATTAGACATCTAAAGACCTACATCTGCTTTCAAGAACTATTATAATATACATTAACCCAGACACTGTAGTATTGGTATAAATACAGTATTAACAGTGTAATACTGACATGAATCAACTTGAGAAAAAAGAGTCAGATATTTTACAAGAGAAGATATATGAATGACTAATATAAACAAGAAGACATTCAACATCATTAGTCATCAGGGAGTACTAATAAAAATAACAATGAGCTATAATATCATGCCCACTAGAATGGCTAAAAAATAAAAGACTGACAATATCAATTATTAGTGAGAATGTAGAGCAAGCGGCATTATTGTAAAATGAAATGACCACTTTTAAAGCATGTCAGCTATTTCTTTTCTGTTTTTAAAATTTATTCAAGAGAGAGAAACATCAATGTGAGAGACAAACATGGATGGGCTGCCTCCTGCATGCACCCCGATCTGGGATAGAACCCACAACCTAGGTATGTGCCCTAACACGGAAATCAAACCACCACCTTTTGGTGTACAGTATGACACTCCAATTGAGCCACACTGGCCAGGTCTAGATATCTATAATAATAAAAGTGTAATATGCAAATTGACTGAACGACCAAACAGCAGAACGACCATCTGGATTACCACGCTATGACACGCATTGGTGCCAGGCCAGCCAAGGCAGGTGTGATGTGATTGATCAGGGGGTCCCACTATCACCCCACGATTGCCCCACAGAGGGAGTCCCAGGCAACCCTCTGCAGGGTGATTGATTGGGGAGCTCTGCAATCAATCATCCCATAGAGGGAGGCCCAGATCACCAGCCTGCAGGGCAATCGATCTGGGGGGATTCCATAATCACCTCAAAGAGAGAGGCCCAGGCTACTGACTGGTGGGCTGCGGCAGGTGGGCAGGGCCTCCCTCTGCAGGGCTATTGATCACGGAGCCCTGCAATTGATTATCCCAAACAGGGAGGCCCAGACTACCTGGCCAGCAGCGCTTTGGCAAGTGGGCAGGGCTTCACTCTGTAGGGAGATGGATTGCAGAGCCCTGCAATTGATTATCCTAAACAGGGAGGCCCAAGCTACCTGGCTGGCAGCACTTCAGTGGGTGGGCAGGGACTCCCTCTGCAGTGTGATCGATCGCAGGGCTCCTGGACTGCAAGAGGATGTAGGCCAGGGTGAGGGATCCCCCTGAGTGCAAGGATTTCATGTACCAGGTCTCTAGTTTCTTATAAATTTCTTATAAACTTAAGCATATGCTTATAATATAGCCCAGCAATGGTACCACTAGGTATATGCACAATAACTGAAAAATGCGTGACTACACTAGGATTGCTCATAGCAGCTTTATCTATTAGTTAAAAACTGGAAACAAATAATGTCCATGAACAATTTTATTGACAAACACATTTTATTATCTTAATTCAAAGCAATATTATTCACCAAAATAAAGAACAAATTACTGATAAATACATAATCATGAGTGAATCCTCAAAACATTATCCTGAGTGAAAGAATACAAAAAAAAAATGGTATTTACTGAGGGATTCCATGTATTTGAAGTTCTACAATAGGCAAAACAAACATATAATGATATAAACGACATCAGTGGTTGCTTGTGACATGAGTAAAAGGGGCGGTGTAGATTGCCTGCAAAGGACCATGAGGGAATTCTTTTATAGAAATACTAGAGGCCCGGTGCACAAAAATTCATGCACTCACGGGGGCATCCTCAGTCTAGCCTGCACCCTCTTCCGTCGGGAACCCTCAGAGGATGTCCGCCTGCCAGTTTAGGCCCGCTCCCTGCAGAAGTGGGACTAAGCAGGCAGTCAGACATCCCTCTCACAGTCTGGGAGCCCTAGCTTCTTACTGCCTGCCTGCTCGCTACTCCTTACCACTTGGCTCACTGCTCCTTAGTGCTGCCTGGGAGGTGGGAGAGGTTCCTGCCACCTCAGCTGCGCTTGCCAGGCTTCTGGCTGAGTGGTACTCCTCCTGTGGGAGCGCACTGACTACCAGGGGGCAGCTCCTGCATTGAGCATCTGCCCCTGGTGGTCAGTGCACATCATAGCAACTGGTCATTCTGCTGTTTTGCATATTACCCTTTTATTATATAGGATTCAATATCATGATATACATTTGTTTAAAAAAATCATCAAATTTTACATGTAAATGTTTATATTTTATTAGATTAAAATTTGATCATAATAAAATTGATTCTTAAGAAATTATGCTTCTCTTACATTCTAGAGATGATTTCAGATAAAAGAACCAGCAATTCACATTAGTTTGCCAACCCAGTAAAAATAAGAATCAATGAGGCTTCTTTGGTAGTTCTTCAAATACAGTTGCCAAAACCCCATCCTGAGTCTAGTGCAGGGCCTACATTTGGTAGATTGATGGATAGTCTTACAGAAAGTAGAGACTGAAGCAACTATGACAGGTATGCTAAATAAATTAATATACCTTGTTGAGAGGCCCGGGTCATGGCGGGACGCAGGCGTTCCACACCGTCCTAGCCACTCCGGGCCTCTGGGCAGCGCAGGAAGGTGGAAAGGCGGCTCTGGGCCAGAATGAAGGCAGAAAGGCGGCTCCGGGCTGGAGCAAAGGCGGTGCAGGCAGCCAGGGGAAGGAAGGCCCATTCTTTCACGAATCTTCATGCATCGGGCCTCTAGTTGATATAATAAGTGAAGAGATATTAAGTGGTAAAGAAAAAAGTTATAATAGTCTTGAATTATAATAATACTTACTCAGTTAAAATTGGATTTCAGATGTAATATTTATCCATACTTCAGATGGGAAATTATCAAAACAAACTTCCAAAAGTATCCTCTATCTTAACATTGCATAAATAAATTTAGTGTTCTATTTAGTTTTAAACAAAGAAGCAACCCTTCTCTTGTTTTAATGAGCAAAAATTTAAGCAGACAATAATAAAGATAAACTTTAGAGTATGTTCAAGTATCATGGGTGTATACCTGACAAAAAGGAGCAGAATGCATTAGAAACTTAAAACGATGTACTAAACCACAACTCACAAAAACATGCCTACACAAGCACATACATACACACTATCCATGATTTACCCAGAGAGCATCTGAGAAACCTTTTTATCCACATAGTGAATAACTGAGAAATTGGCTTTAACGTTGTGGCTCATTGCATTAGTAACTACAACATTTTGATGACTGCCCTAGGTCACTTTATGCAAAATTCCTCATTTACCAGCCTGCAGGGATTACTTGATAAGAGTCTATGTCCTAATCTTGGAGTGAAAACCTATATTTAAAAATTACTAAATCTATAGTAATCAAGAGAATGTGATATAATAAAAGAATAGACATATAGATCAATGGCACAGGATAGAGCGAAAAAATAGACCTGCATAAAAAGACTGAACTGATTGTTGACAAAGGAGCAAAGTCAACACAATAGAGCAAAGATAATTTTCAACAAAAGGTGCCATAACAACCTGCCACCAAAATGCAAAAAAATAAAGATAAAAAAAGCTAGATATAGACCTAATGCACTTCATAATAATGAACTTAAAAAGGATAAGATACCTAACAGTAAATTTAAAACTTTAAAATCCTTAGAAGATTATGTAGGAGGAAAACTTGAGTATAGAGAAGACTTTTTAGATACATCCCGAAAGGCGGGATCCATGGAAGAAAAACACAGAAACAATAAGGTGAAATTCATTAATATTAGAAACTTGTGTACTGCAAAACACAATGCCAAAAAATGAGAAGACAAGCCATCACTTGAGGAAAATATTAACAAAAGACACATCAATAAAAGACTTATCCAAAATCGATCAAGAACTCTTAAAATTGAACAAGGAGAAAATAACAAGATTAAAAAACAAGCCTAAGTCCATAACAGAAGATAAAGAAGATATAGGTGTGGCAAATAAGCATATAAAACAATGCTTCAAGTCTATAAGGGAAATGCAAATAAAAACAATAATGAGATACCACTACACACCTATTAGAATGGCCAAATTTTAGAACACTGACAACACAAATTGCAGAAGAGGATGTGGGACAACAGGAACTCTCTTTCATTGCTGATGGGAATACAAAATGGTACAGCCACTTTGGAAGACAGTTTGAAAGACAGTTTTTTTAAAAAGTAAATATACTCTACCATATAATCCAGCAAACAATATTCCCTTGGCATTTACCCCAAAGAGTAAAAAATTATGTCCATGCAAAATCCTACAAATGGATTTTTATACAACTTTGTTCATAATTTCAAAATCTCGAAGCAACAAAGATGCCCTTCAGTAGGTGAATGGATAAACTCTGGTACATCCAAAGAATGAAATTGTTATTCAGCACTAAAAAGAAATGAGCTATCAAACCATGAAAAGACATGGACATGAAACTTAAGTACATATTGCTAAGTGAAAAAAGCCAATCTGAAAAGTTTACATATTTTATGATTCCAATTACATATATTCTGGAAAATGCAAAACTATGGAGATAGTAAAAAGTTCAGTGGTTGCCAGAGGTGAGGTAGGATGAAGAAATAAATAGGAGGACCACAGAAGATTTTCAGGGCAGTGAAAACACTCTGTCTGATACTGTAATGGTGGATATATGTCATTATGCATTTGCCCAAACCCATAGAATGTACAACACCAAGAGTAAACTCTGATGCAAACTTAGGACTTTGGGTGATAATGATGTATGGATGTAGGTTCATCAATTGTAACAAATGGGATATTAATAATTGAAGAGGTTATGCATGTGTGAGAGAAACATTTCTGAGACATCTCTGCATCTTTTTAAGTTGGCTGTGAACCTAAAACTGCTCTAAAAATAGTCTTTAAAATTAAAAAATAATAAAAATTAATTATGAGTGTTTAGAAAATATGAAGTATTATAATGACATTATAACTTTTCATCAGTGACATTTAAGTTACTGCATATTTTATTAATAAACTACAAATATTGTGAAAAGGAGGTATTTATTATTTCTCAATATATTTCCTACAAGATTTTTCAGAAGCTAGTAATCTAAACAGTCTTTACACTGCATGCTGGTTCAGCTGAAAATGTTAATCATATTTCTATTCCTCAGGAATGGAGAACACAAAAGCCACAAAATTTCTGCTATAAAGATGATTTATTAATGTTGAATATTCTCCTTTTTATTACTGTGCATTTATTTGAGAAAGCAATCCTTGTAGGGGAAGAGGAGCCATATGACAACTAGTAACTTGCAAAGAGGGAAAAAAAAGGGTCTGCTTCACTGATCCATGGCATTAGCAGAGTCCTGGAAGCTCACAACAAGCACATCAGTCACACAATACAGACCTCCATTTCCAGGGCATCAGACACAGGCTCACACACTCTCTCTCACACACACACAACCATCACACAAACACTACCCATGACAGAAACAGTTCACATGAAACATACATGCACAGAACGCATAAGTGTATACACACTCACAGTGGGCCATCATAGTCTGCACAATCATGGTGAGTAGCAAGTATTCAGGAATTATTAGCTTAAAAATAGAGTTATAGATATTACAATCTTTGCCCTGTCCTCCACAAAGTTATTGTTCTTTTAGATTGAAATATATTGCCCGACTGAGTAACTGGCAACTTTCTGTTCTAAAGAAATAATGTTCATATATACAACATGCATTTAATTGTGTTCTTTATTGCATTCCCAGGCTCACCATAGTATGTGGAACACAATAAATTCAAGAAGTACTTGTGACATGAACAAATCAATCAATAGGTATACTGAGTGGATAAAATATTGAAAAATTATAGATCATTTTGTGGACCTGAGCAAAGTGTCATGTAAATGCTACTTCTAGGTGATAGAGTATCCGTGCCCATACTGTTTAGTTATAATACCAGATCTTCCCCCTTAGAGTTGGTTTTCATCTAATTAATTAAGAATGGCTGCTTGTTTTATGCTTTCATAATATCTCTCAAATTCCTACTTATTCTCACACCTTTATCCTAGTTAAAAGTCTTTCTTACTATTTCTTACCTTAGAAAGTTTGCTCAGTGGAAGTTTCCCCACCTCCAAATTCTCTCAATTCTAAACTATCCTTCTGCATAAAAATGCCAGGCTAGTCTTTTAAGGCAAAGATTGGGGCAATTTACTACCCTGCTTGAACATTTCCCAACCCCCATATCAACAGAATAATTTCCAGACTCCTTATCTTTGTATTCAGATTCCCTCCAAATGTGGTTGCACACTCTTTTTCCAACTCATCTACTTCTGTATATCTCATGATTGCCCCAATCAGTATACTCAGTATTCCTATAACATACATTGCACTTTTCCACTTTGATATTCCTGACCACACTGGTCTACTTTACAAAATGCCAGCCTGCATGCTCCCTTTCTGCCCTTCATCTCTTCAAGCCCCAGCACATCTCATGTTTAAGGGATGAAGACTTCTGAATAATCTTAGCACTAATTATTTCTACCACAATACCTACAATATATTTCAGAATGCAACATTATTTGTATTAGATACGAAATGTTAATAACAAATGTCTGGTAGCTGTTAGAAGCCCTGGTGGAATATTCTGAAAACATTTCTCGTCAACGATGGTTCAAGTGGTGTTGGAATGGAGCTGTGATAATGGAATGCACGTTGCACAAAGCACCTTAAGAAGTTGGCATTCCACCAAACACAATGGGAAACAACATTTGTCTATGACAATTTTATAACATATTGATGACCTGAATTATTCTTTTGCTTTTCTTATTTAAGCATTTTAGTATTATAGCTGAACATATTCTTTTTTGTTTTTTTGTTTTTTGGTGTTGATTTCTAGAATATTTAATTATCATGACTGTGTTGAAGTAGTCCTGGCAGCATATTACTGTTTTACTTTTATTTCTCTCTATGTCATACTTGCTACATATTTCCAAATTTTCAAATGTAGATTTACTTCTTAAATTGCCCTAAGCTGCTGTATTAATTTCCAATTGCTGCTGTAACTAATTGGCACAAACCTGGTGCCTTGAAACAACCCTGGTTTATTATCCTGCTGTTTTGGGGGGTCAGAAGTCTAAAATAGGTCTCACTAGGCTAATGTCAAGGTGTCAACAGTGCAACATTCCTTTCAGCAGGTTCTGGGAGAATCAATTTTCTTGCTATTTTCAGCTTCGAAAAGCTGCTTTGCCCTCATACCCTGGTGGGTGGCCTCTCCATTTTCAGAGCCAGCACAGCCAGCAATAGTCCTTTGGCTTCTCCGCACTCTGACTCTGCATCTCCTGCCTCTCCTGCCTCTCTCATTCGATGTGTAAGGACGGGCTCTTGTGACCATAGTGGCTCTTGTGGCTCTTGTGACCCTCTGGATAAGCCAGTATAATCTCCCCATCTCAAGTCAGTTGATTAGCAAGGTTAATTCCACCTGCAGCCTAATTCTGCTTTGGCCTGGTAACACAGCATATTCACAGGTTCCCAGGGTAAGGCTGTGGACATCTCAGAGATGGGGGACATGATTCTGCATACAACAGATACTTTAACTATTTTGACTAAGGTGTGATAAATGCATAAAACAAGTAAAAATAATTGCATTGTTCTGTGGGGCACGTATTTATCATATATACATACATGTCTAATCTAATAAAAGAGAAACATGCAAATCGACCACACCTCCGCTACACACCAAG
>NW_005878241.1:0-7867 GCF_000147115.1 Myotis lucifugus | reverse complement strand
CTCTATTAAGCCAAATGGAAAGGATCTGTGGTACTGATGGCCACACCAGTGTCCAGATTTCCCATGCAAAACGGAAGCTTCCAGTGTTCAGAAAGAGGGTGTTTTGATGGCTGTGAAATGTCTTTTCCAAGTGCCTCATGGTGTTTCAAATCCCTTTGAAACCTGAAGTTCTTTCTTGTATCTAGGGAATATTTTCACCACTGGCCAGAAGGGCCGCCCAACTAGGAGCACAGCTATCCAGGGGTCAGGAGGTCTTCCAGCCTGCTAGCTCCTGGAGGGATTCCTGAGTATGTCCTCAGGGCCCAAGTGTAAAAGGTGTTTCCAATTGCCTTGATTAGCAGCAGCCAGGCCCTCAGGTGAGGGGCGGGGCTGTGATCTTGACTGGAAGCCCCTAATTTGGCCAATGGAGGCATCCATCTTTTTTTGTCTGTCCATAGCAAGGGCCCGGGGAGTTTGTGCTTCCTGCAAGCAGAGCGACATTGTATGGGACACTCATGCAAGCCTACTTCTGGGAATCTCTCTGAGTGTGATGTGTGGACACCAGGACACCATGATCAGGGATGTGAGGCCACAGGAGCAATTGCCTTAGCCGGACCCAAAGGGTAGGTGTAAGGGGCCGGGTTCATCCACTATTGTTTGGTTCAACACACTTCCCATCTATGTGGAAACACAGCCCTTTCTGGGTACTTTCTGGGCTTGTAATCTGCTGCCCTGAGCAGTGGACTGAGAGCCTGGAGGCTGAGTAGGCAGCCAAACGTGACTGGACAGGCTCAAGCCCCTGAATTCTGAGGGGTGCCCCAGCTTCCCCCATTGGCAGTGTTTGGATCATAGTGAGGCATGGCATTGATTCGGAACTCAGGAGAGTGAGACATGAGAGTCCCTTTGCATATGCATTCTTGCTTAGCCACAATCTGGGCTAGCTGGCTTGCCCTGACCAGATAGGTTCTCTGTACATAAGTTGCAGGAGAGGCTTGCTCCTTTGCCACCCATGCTCTGAGACTACTACAGGTGATCTCTGAGCACACACAGACACACACAAACAGACAGACAGACACACACACACACACACACACACATTACTGTCAGGTTGGTAGTAGAGCCTATGGTGAAGGCTGGGGCTGTCTGGGGTCTGTGGGCATGAGAGCTGCTGCCTTACAATCTCTACAAGCCAGGTTTGAACCTGTCATCAATGAACACAGTGTAGGAGGTTTTTGAATTCTGGTCTCTTTCCAACTCATCTATTTCTCTTCTCGCCTTCTCTATCTCTAACTCTCACATGCTCTCACACACTCTGTCTTCACTCATTAATATTTTACTTAGATTCTTATTTTACTGACAGGCCCAGATAGACAAAGAGAGTTACCAGAGCACTGCTGAGCTCTGGCTTGTTGTGTTGGCGATTTCACCTAGGCTACTGGAGCCTCAGTTTGTAAGTCTTTCTGACACAAGCCATATTCTGTCTCCTCATTTCCATGCCAGTATCACTCAGAGTTTATAATAAAGATATACATACATGTATATATATACATATAGATTTATATATCTGTCGGTTTTAGAATGTTCGTCCTATGTATTTGACCTTCTTTCAGAATTACCACATTTATAACAGCCTAGTTTTTCTGAAATAATTGGCCATATAGTTGGAGCAGGATTCAATACAATTATAAATAATAGAACCTTCCAGTAGCATTTCTAATCGTGTTTCTATTAGCATCCTTATTGTAATTATCATGGCCCAGATCTTCCCTCCTTTTTCTAGTGTAAGCTTCAATACGTATGTGTTTGTTTTCTTTCTCCGGAAATCTTAATGTCCCTGGACCCTGAAGTGTTAGGGAATTTTTGAAGCAGCCCTCTGTTTCTCAGCAGATGGTTTCTATGTTTCTGCTGTCATCAGGTCTTCTTGTGGTTTTTGTCTTTATTTATTTTTATTGTTTCAAGTCCTCCTAGATCATCCCCATTTATTTGCATATTTATTTATTTAGTCAGGTATCACATGTGGCATCATTTCTTCTGCTTGAGAGTTTTTCTCTTATAACTGAAGGGAACTTTTGATGCACAATACATTTCCTGGGGCAAATACTACACACATATGGTGAAGGCTTGGGTTGTCTGGGGTCTGTGGGCATTAGAGCTGCTGCGTGACAATCTCTACAACCCAGGTTTGAACCTGTCATGAATGAACACAGCCTAGGGGTTTTTTTGACTTCTGGTCTATTTCCAACTCTTCTATTTCTCTTCTCGCCATCTCTGTCTCTGACTCTCACAGGCTCTCTCTCACTCTGTCTGAACTCAGGAATATTTTACTTATATCCTTATTTTATTGACAGGCCCAGATATACAAAGGGAGTGGCCAGAGCACTGCTGAGCTCTGGCTGGTTTTGTTTGTGATTTCACCTAGGCTACTGGAGCCTCTGATTGGTAAGTCTCTCTGACTTAAGCCATATTCTGTCTCCTCATATCCATGGGCAGTATCTCTCAGACTTTATAATAAAGATATACATCCATATACATATATAAATATACATATATATCTCTGTCATTTTTAGAATTGTCAACCTATGTAATTGATCTTAATCAGAATTCACACATTTACAACAGGTTCCTTTTTCCCTACTAATTGGCCACATCGTTGGAGCAGGATTCAATACAATTATAAATAATAGAACCTTCCAGTAGCATTTCTAATAGCATTTCTATCAGCATCCTTATTTTAATTATCATAGTACAGAACTTGCCTCCTTTCTCTAGTGTAAGCTTCAATAAATATGAGTTTCTTTTCATTCTCCCGAAATCTTAATTTCCCTGGACTCTGAAGGGTCTCGGAACTTTTGAAGCAGCCCTTGATTCACAGCAGATGGTTTCTATGTTTCTGCTGTCATCAGGTCTTCTTGTGCTTTTTGTTTTTATTTTTCATTTGTTTCAAATCCTCCTAGATAACCCCCATTTACTTGCATATTTATTTATTTATTTATTTATTTGGTTCTATATTACATGAGGGGTCCATTCTTCTGCTTGATAGATTTTTCTCTTATAATTGAAGGGAAGTTTACACTCACAATACATATCCTGTCGTAAATACTACACACATATGGTGAAGGCTGGGGTTGTCTGGGGTCTGTGGACAGGAGACTGCTGCCTTACAATCTCTACAACCCAGGTTTGAACCTGTCATGTATGAACACAGAGTGGGAGCTTTTGGACTTCTGGTCTCTTTCCAACTCTTCTTTTTCTCTTCTTGCCTTCTCTGTCTCTGACTCTCACAGGCTCTCACTCACTCTGTCTGCACTCATTAATATTTTACTTATATATTATTTGACTGACAGGCCCAGATATACAAAGCGAGTCACCAGTGCCCAGCTGAGCTCTGGATTGTTTTGTTGGCGATTTCACCTAGGTTTCTGCAGCCTCAGCTTTGTAAGTCTCTCTGGCACAAGCCATACTCTGTCTCCTCATAGCCATGCCAGTATCCCTCATAGTTGATAATAAAGATACACATACATATATGTACATATACATATATATATATATATATATATATATATATATATTTCAGACATTTTTAGAATTGTTGACCTTTTTATTTGATCTGAATGCAGAATTACCGCATTTATAATAGCCTCCTTATTCATAAATAATTGGTCACATAGTTGGAGCAGGATTCACTACAATTATAAATTATAAACTTTCCAGGAGCATTTCCAATAGCCTTTCTATCAGTATCCTTATTGTAATTATCATAGCACAGAACTTGCCTCCATTTTCTAGTGTAAGCTTCAAATCGTATGCGTTTCTTTTCATTCTCAGAATTCGTAATTTGCCTGGACCCTGTGTGTCAGGGAATTTTTGAAGCAGCCCTCTATTTCTCAGCAGACGTTTTCTATATTTCTGCTGTCATCAGGTCTTCCTGTGGTGTTTGTTTTTATTTTTTATTTTTTTCAAATCCTCTTAGATCATTCCCATTTATTTGCATATTTATTTATTTATTTATTTCGTCCGATATCACATGAGGGGTCATTTCTTCTGCCTGATAGATTTTCTCTTATAATTGAAGGGAACTTTTGACACACAATACATTTCCTTTTGCAGATACTACACACTACTACAACTGCTACTGCACTGTTTTTGACAGTGACATCCAATGCACAATGGATTAGTATTGCATGGCTCTAGAGAATGTTCACTATTTAACCTACAATGTTTTTAACCTCACAAATATTTATTCTGTTCTTTCTTGGGGGATGAATGGTTTACAGTCAACAGTTCCATATAATAGTGGGCACGGGGGGGTAATTTTTCCCACTACCCCTGTATTTCTGTACATCCTTTGTAACTTTCTTATTGAGGAGAAGCAAACAGTCATAAATTGAGAGAGCAGGGCCCAAGCAGGAAGAGAGACAGAGAGACATCTGCAGCTCTGATTTGTCACTAGCCCAGCTTTTCCCTAGCTGGGTAAGTGTGACCAGGGGCTCAAAACAGGGTCCTGGGATTCCACATAGTTCCCTGGCAGCTCCACCAGCTGTTCCTCCAACCCATGCTCCCTTCGTTGTCCATGTAACTATCGATCTGCTCTAGGCATTTCTCACCTTCATATGCCAGAAACTTAACACTTCTCCCTTCCACCCATGAAACTTTGACCTTTTGCTAGGGTGCAAAACAGCAACTCCAATCCAAGTTATTTTCGGGACAAGTGTGTACGTCTCTGTGGGAAGGTGTGTGTGTGTGTGTGTGTGTGTGTGTGTGTAAGTGTGCATAAGTGTGTTTCAGTTAAGATTAACGCTGTTGTTTCTTTATTTCTGACACAGGGACTTAGGAACTGGGTTGTGTTATGACAAAGGAAGTTTGCACTGCACAAGTGGTTTTTCAAGTATGAATTGGCACATTGGATTGTGGACTCTGTTGTGCATTCTCCCAGGTGGTCCTCAGATGGGTTCTTTCCTTTGCTATTCCCATGCTGTGTGTAATTTTCTGGGTAGACTCAAAGAGGAGTGGCATGGGGAGCTCAGCTGCATTCTGCTGTATGTCCACAAGGTGGCGGCAAAGACCATAGTTGAGTGTAGTGATTCTGTGGAATGAGGAGAACTCTAGGAATTGTGGCCCGTGGACAGCAGGGTTGAAATTGACGTAGAGTGCCCTAGACATCTGTTCTTTCCTGTGGGGTGGGGGGATCCCCCATTTGGCTTTGCAAGTGGAAGGGGTTTCTCTCTTTGCCTGGGATGACTCTACTGGGAGCTTGTGAATCCCTGTGCTCAGCTGCATTCTGCTGGGTGTCCACAAGAGGGCAGCACCAGGGCGGGACTAAGGCTCCATGGGGCAAGTGCCCTGAGGCACTGGGCTAGGAGAGTGGCGACAGTGTTTCTGGGTGTGCCCCAAGAGCATGGCCAGCCTAGCGCAGGCAGGCAGTGTCCTAAGGACGGGCCCAGACAGGAGCTGTGGGGGTCGTGTTTGCAGAAACAGGGCCTTCAGAGGATGGCAGAAAGTCCCCGGGGGCGGGCCTCAGAGCCCGTGCCCAATGAGCCTGAGGGGAGGGCCCAGTGGGTATTCATAGAGACAGCTGGCCAATCAGAGAGGAGGAACGTCACCCTCAGGGGCGTGAAGCAAGAGCTGGCCAATGAGAACAGAGGAGGAGTTGCGTGGGCGGGCCTCAGAGAGCAGCCCACCAATGAGAGCCTGGGTGCTGGCTCTGGGTGGGCGTACCCCTGGAGGTCAGCCAATCAGGGTCCAGCGGAAGTGCCTGGGGGACGGGCCCTCGGGAGGCTGTCCAATGAGCGCCTGGGGCGGGCCTCGTGGGCGGAGCCCAGGAGGCTGGCCAATCATGGGGCAAGGGCGGTGACCTTCCTGGGCGTGCCTTAGGAACTGGCCTATCAGAGGGCGCCCCTCAGACAGCAGCCCGCCAATGGGAGCCAAGAGAAGGCTGGCTGGGGGCGTGTCCCTAGGACACCAGGCCAATCAGAGTCGAGCGGAAGTGGCTGGTGGGCGGGCCTTCTGGAGGCTGCCCAATCAGCGTGCTGCAGGGCCGTGTGGGCGGTGCTCAAGGCCGCTGGCCAATCACTGACTAGGGGCCCGGACCCTCCTGGGCGTTTCCAAGCACACTGGCCAATGAGATTGCTGGTGGGGTTCTGGGCGTGGCCTAGGCCTCTGGCCTATCAGAGCCTGGCTGGCGCCCTGTGGGCGGGCCTTCTGAAGGAATCCCGCCAATGGGAGCTCAGAGCTGGCCTTAAAAGGCTGGGCGTGCTTCCAGGAAATTCGAAACAGGGTTCAGCCCAGGGCCCTGCCTTGCAGAAGCTGTCCAGTGTGCATGTGTATAACTCCGTTTGTGCCTGTGCCTCTGTGGATTTGTTGTGTGTGTGTGTGTGTGTGTGTGTGTGTGTGTGTGTGTGTCTGAGGGAGGGAGAGAGAGAGAGAACAACAGAATCACTGTGGCACAGGTGATTTTGTGCAAAACACTTGGCACATTCTGATTTACAGCTCAATATTGACACCAGGGCAGCTCTCCTTGGCCCTTGGTCACTTTTCTTCTTTTCAGATGTAAAGACACTGAAGAGGGAGAGGTTTTTGCCCTGAGGCTTGCACTGGGAACTAGCAGCTGCCCTGTTTGTGTTGCCAGACTAGGAAACCTGTGGTGCCTGTCCATGTGGAGAGTCTCCTGGATGAGTTCCTTCTCGAGCCTTTTTCGCTCGGTCCCGTTGGAGCTGCATATAGCTAATGATTTGGAGATTTTATTCCTTTGGACAATTCTTTTCCTGATGCAAAGTTTCTCTCCAGGTTTTAGCAATCAATTGTGTGAATGTGACATCGAATCCATTGTAGAAAATGACTACATCAGTGTCTCTCTCTCTCTTTCTCTCTCTCTCTCTATCTCTCTCTCTCTATATATATATGTATGTAACATGTAGAGGTCTGAAAATATTTTTTAGCTAGAGACCTGCACAGCTCTGGATTAGGGTAGCAATGTGGATACACCTGGCCCTTCTGAGCCACAGTCATGAGAGACATCTCACAGAGCCATATCGTATATCACTCTACAAATCTCTCTCAGCACAAACTACCACTGCCAAATCATCTACTTCCCTCTTGCTCTTTTTGTCCACCGAGTCTTATCCCAAAACTGTAAATCAAAGAAGGAATAGACATAGTGCAGTTCCCTGCACACAGGACAGGCTGAGGCTGGACCAGGGAGATGCAATACGCCAGCCTGCATCTTGGCTGGAGCATTACTATGCTTACTTCGATTTGGAGAGGCGAGGGCAGTTTTGGAGAGTGGGCTGCCGGCCAAGGGTTGCTTCTCAGAGTGGCTAAGACCTAGATGTTCTAAGTGTTACCTTTCCTCACAAACATAAAATAGCAATGCCACTTGTAAGAAGTATGCATGGGCATGGAGGGTTTGTCTTCAGTGCTCTGGCACTGATCAACACAGGGCCAGAATTGCAGTCCTTGTCTGTCTCTGTCATTCTGTCTCTGACTGTCTCTACGTGCCTTCTTCACTGGGCCCTTACTGGAAGTCAGTGCATGCATCGTGAACTCAGCCTTCCTGGTGTTGAAATTTTCCTTTCTTTGCCCTTTGGATTATTTAGTCTCCTGCACATGGTGTAGTACAGAGGGGAACTGCGGAGACAGCGTTGCTGCTGCAGGTTCCAGGCATATGTCCATCTCCAGCTGCAGCTGTCCAGGCCCTCTGTGCTTGACTGCCATTCTCCAGGGCCCTGAGGCTGACACTCAGCCTCAATGCAGCCCTCCTCACCTTCCTGCACAGCATCCTTGTCCTTATTCCATGAGAGCCCCGGTCAAGGGAAGTGAAACCCGATCCCCCTGGCACACACACTGTGCTTTCCCTGGTATTAAGCCAAATGGAAAGGATCTGTGGTACTGA
>NW_005878240.1:0-7867 GCF_000147115.1 Myotis lucifugus | reverse complement strand
CCTCTCTGTGCTTTCCCCACAGGCGGTTGCAGGAGGGGGTGCGGTGCGGTTGACGCTTCTCGACCAGCAGAGGGCGGGGCGGGCTCTTCGGCCCCTGCCCCAGTCCACCCAAATTCTGTAATCCACAGCCAAAGATGACGTCCTGGCCTGTCCATCTGATCGATACCCCGCCCATGCCCACCCACCCCACCCCCCACACCCAACCCTCCCCCTACCCCGATCACTCTGTGGATGGATGGTCAGACCCCGCCCAGAGACCAAGTCCAGGCCTGGCCACCTGGGCTTGCCAAAGCCTCAGAAATTGGAAAGGCGGGATCAACCTTTTTTTCTGAGGAGGGTATTTTGTTGTTGTTTTATCGGAGGGAACAAGTTATTTTGTGTGTTTGTTTATTTGTTTGTTTATGCCACACCTTTTCGGGTGATTATGGCCAAGCTGAAAACAGCAACCGGTAAAATGAATCCCGAAAATGACTTGGCACAAAACCGGTCTTTTTCAGAGTTATTGAATAAAATAAAAGTTAACGAAAAATCTTTCTAGGAGTTTTAAATCCTATTTCCAAACAGAAGAAACAACTCCATCATTGGCCCCAGGTCCCTGGCCATCCTGGCGAACACTGACTTGCTGGTGCTTTACCTGGTGTCCATCATCGCACCGTCATCGTCCAGCAGGGTGTCCAAGTCCTCGGCGTCCTTCATCGCGCTGTCAGCGTCCAGCTGGAAGTCCAACTCCTCGGTGTCCCTCATGGAGCTGTAAGCGTCCTTCTGGGCGTCCAACCTTTCGGTGTCCCTCATGGAGTTGTAAGCGCCCTTTTGGGCGTCCAACTGCTGGGTGCCCCTCATCGCGCTGTAAGCGTCCTGCTTGGCGTCCAACTGCTTGGGGCCCCTCATCGAGTTGTAAGCGTCCAGCTGGGCGTCCAGCTCCTCGGCTGAGATCTGTCTCCTAGAATGGCGGCCAGTGCGCCTGCCTGTATGCAGGTTGCTGGAGTGGGAGCGGCCCTGAGTGCCGCCGCCGCTGCCGCCGCAGCCGCCTAAGCCTCCAGATCCTTGGTTTGTAGTCACCCAGCCTCTGTTGACACTCTGTACCTGCCTGGGCTTCGTATCTATCTGCGAGGTGAGGATCTGGATGTGGAGGGGTCGGCCATACAAAGGGATGCCGTTGTACTGCTTCCTCGCTTCCAGGGCGTCTGCCTTGGGCTCAAAGTGCACGGGGGCTGTTCCCAGGCTGCGGCCAGAGCGGTCGTAATGGACAGCGGCCTTCTTCGGAGGCCCGAACTTTCCAAACAGCTGCTGGATTTCCGGGTCAGACACTCCGAAGTGCAGGTTGGACAGCAACAGCTTCCCGCCGGTCATCAGGCCGGCGCCCCTGCTGAAGGCCCTGAAGAAGCGGTCGTGTTGCCACTGGTCAGGAAGCTGTCTCTGCCTGCTGTAGGGCGCCGGCCGGTTCCTGCCTCGGCTGAGGGCAGCCTGGTTCCGGAATGGCCCGCCGCCCCTGCGCTCTGGTGCGGGGGCCTACGCTCCACAACCCCGGCCTTCTAGGAGGCAGCAGGGCCTCGGTCAGACCTAGGTCCTTGCCCCCGCCCCCGCCGCAGCCACTGGTCCCGCCATGGCCGCCCCACTGGCTCAGCTCCAGCCGAATGTCATCCAGTGACATGTGGATTTTGTTGGCCATGGTGGGGCCTGAATCAGCCTTGGATCGAGCCCCTTTGGATGCACGCAGGTCCTTCACTTCCCGCACAGCACCAGAGCTTCCTGGAGGGGCACCAGATAAGCCAAACAGGTTAGGGCGGGTCACATATCTTTGTACTAGTGAATGACAAGTGGTAAATAGTCACTTCCCTTTTTTCCAGTGCCTTTGGGCACAACCCAGAGTCCCAGGGAAGAGACCACAAATTTCCTCATTGTTACTGTTATCATGTTAATTTTTGACCACTCACTATCATTTTACAGCTTACCAACCCCCACCCTCACCCCTTTGCTTTATCCCATCTCCCTCATCTATCATCACTGGATTTCATGGAAACCCACTGGTCAATAGCAGGAAAGAGTGTAGAACAGTGTTTGAAACCACTTACAAGTCTCAGACACGCATTGCTGTGGCTCAGTCTGGTTAAATGGAAAAGAAAGAAAAGAGAAAGCACACGTTTCTAATACGCTTAATTTCACAACCGGCACCTTTCCGTTCCCATTTCCCAGCAATTGATGTGAGAATATCTTAGCTGATGGATCGTTTTGCAGCTGGACATGCATGTTTGTGGTTAATTTTATCTGCAATTTATAATTGTAAACAGAAACATTGAAATGGAATCGTAAAATATTTAGTATAGCGTGTGTTGCATTGACGTCCAACAGATGCGCTGCTTTTCAAAAAAGGCATATTTTTACATGTCACAGGTGTGACATCTGTATAATAGTAGGTATATAGATATATAAAAGCACGCTCATGTTCGAATGCAACGTTGTGTCAAAATTTCTAAGCAATCGGCAAAAACCGGTTTGGCTCAATGGATCGTGCGTCGGCCTGCGGAATGAAAGGTCCCAGGTTCGATTCCAGTCAAGGCCATGTACTGGGGTTGCGGGCACATCCCCAGTAGGAGATGTGCAGGAGGCAGCTGATCAATGTTTCTCTCTCATCTATGTTTCTAACTCTCTATCTCTCTCCCTTCCTCTCTGTGAAAAATCAATAAAATATATTTTTTTAAAAATTCAGCGGTGGCCCCTGGACGCCAGGAGCCATTGCTGGTCAAAGCCAAAACTTGGGTCACATCTCACAGGTGCAGGTCTTAAAATCCGGGCACCTGAGGTGGGGTTGCAACCCTTCACTCCTCGAGGAAGAGCTGCAGCCCAGGAGGATGAGGAAGAGGAGGCCCAGAGCAAGCATATGGTCCAAGCTCTGAACCACTGTGTCACACTGCCCCCTGCTGCCACCTACTAAGTGCCAGGATCTTGGGAAAAAGCTGGTGTTGAAGACATTCCAAGGAGCTTGTAAGGCGTTCACCGGCATCCAGAGATCGGCTACTAGCCCGGCGGCTACTGACCCGGAGGCAGCGATTCGCAAACAGCGCGACTGCAAGAGCCAAGGGGAGACCTGCACCCCTCCACGGAAAGGTTGGACTTGCCTCAAAGATTCAAGCAACAGCGGCCTCCTGATCACCACACGCTCTGCCTGGGGAACAGTTGCTGCGTCTGAAGCCTCCCTCCACCAGCCAGAAGAGCCACCACAACTGTGAACAGCACCCATCAGAGGCCCTGCTATCAACAGAGGAGCCGCTGCTACCACAACCGCCCAAGGAGCAACCACAGACCGAGGAGCCACTGCCACCCAGGGAGCAGCCACTGCCACCCAGGGTCCAGCCACTGAACGATTCAACAACTAGTAATGTCAGTGAGATCAAACATGGGTAGACAAAGAAACCCCCAAAGGAAAGAAAAGGAGGACTCGCCAGAAAAGCAGCTAAGTGAGACAGAGATATGCAACATGACGGAAAAAGAATTCAGAATAAGGTTCCTAGAGTACATGCACCGGATGTTCAAGAAGCAAGAAGAAACAGATGAAAAACTCAACTACGTATGCAAGAAGCTAGAAGAAACAGGTGAAAAAATCAACAACTTAAGTAAGTCCCAAGAAGAAATGAAGAGCGACATAGCTGCAATAAAAAACACCATTGAAAGTATCAACAGTAGACTGGGAGAAGCGGAGGACCGAATCAGTGAATTAGAAGACAAGGAAGCAAAACACACTCAAACTGTACTGCAAATGGAGAAAAAAATTAAAAGGCAGGAGGAGAGCCTAAGGGAACTTTGGGACACATGAAACGAAGCAACATACGAATAATAGGGGTGCCAGACAACAGAAGATGAACATGGATTAGAAACCTATTCGAAGAAATAATATCAGAAAACTTCCCTGAGGTGGGGAAGAAAAAAGTCACACAAGCCCAGAGAGTCCCAAACAAGGTGAACCCGAAAAGACCCACACCAAGACACATCATAATTACCATGGCAAATGTTCAGGATAAAGAGAGAATCTTACAGGCTGCAAGAGAGAGGCGGAAAGTAACATACAAGGGATCTCCCATTAGATTATCAAATGATTTCTCAACAGAAACACATCAGGCCAGAAAAGAATGGACGGAAATCTACAAAGTGATGCAAAGCAAAGGACTGAATCCAAGAATACTCTATCCAGCAAGGCTATCATTCAAAATTGAAGGGGAAATAAGAAGCTTCACAGACAAAAAAGGGCTAAGGGAGTTTATCACCACCAAGCCAGCCATGCAAGAAATGCTAAAGGGACTGTTGTAAAAGAAGAAATATCAAGCTCAGAAAGAAAACAGCCACACACACACACAAAAAAGAAATGGCTACAAACAAGTACCTTTCAATAATAACTTTAAATGTAAATGGACTAAATGCTCCAAATAAAAGACACCGAGTGGCTGAATGGATAAAAAAACATGACCCATACATCTGCTGTCTACAAGAGACCCACCTCATTGGAAAGGACTCACACAGACTGAAAGTGAAGGGATGGAAAAATATCTTTCACGCAAATGGAAAGGAAAAGAAAGCTGGGGTAGCAATACTTATATCTGACAAAATACATCTCAAAGTGAAGGCCATAACCAGAGATAAGGAAGGCCACTTTATAATACTAAAGGGATCAATACAACAAGAAGATATAACCCTGGTAAACATATATGCACCCAATGCAGGAGCACCCACATACATAAGAAAACTTCTGGAAGATATCAGGGGAGATATCGACAATAACACAATCATAGTAGGGGACTTTAATACACCACTGACATCACTGGATAAATCCGTTAGACAAACAATCAGCAAAGAAACAGCAATCCTAAATGACTCACTAGATCAGATGGACTTAATTGACATCTTCAGAACACTTCACCCCACAGCTGCGGAATATACATTCCTCTCAGGTGCTCATGGGACATATTCAAAAATAGACCACATTTTGGGTCACAAGCAAAGTCTCCACAAATTCAAGAAGATTGAAATCATAAAAAGCTTCTTCGCAGACCACGATGGCATAATGTTAGAAATAAACTACAATAAAAACAACCCAAAATACTCAAACACTTGGAAGCTGAATAGCATGTTATTAAATATTGATTGGGTTACCGATGACATCAAAGAAGAAATTAAAAACATCCTGGACACTAATGACAATGAAAACACAACAATCCAAAACCTCTGGGACACAATGAAAGCAGTCCTGAGAGGAAAGTTTATAGCTCTACAGGCCTATCTCAAAAAACAAGAAAAAATGGTAGTTAATCATCTAACTCTACAACTCAAAGAATTAGAAAGAGAGCAACAAGAAAACCCCAGAGTGAGCAGAAGGAAGGAGATAATAAAGATTAGAGCAGAAATCAATGACATAGAGACCAAAAAAACAATACAGAAAATCAATGAAACCAAGAGCTGGTTCTTTGAAAGGATAAACAAGATTGACAAACCCCTAGCCAGGCTCACCAAGAAGCAAAGGGAGAGGTCCCAAATAAACCAAATCAGAAATGATAGAGGTGAAATAACAACAGACCCCACAGAAATACAAATGATTGTTAAACAATACTACGGGCAACTCTACTCCAACAAACTAGACAACCTGGAGGAAATGGACAAATTCCTAGAAAAATACAACCTTCCAAAACTCAAACAGGAAGAATCTAAAAACCTCAATAGGCCAATAACTATGGAAGAAATTGAAGCAGTCATCAGAAAGCTTCCAGCAAACAAAAGCCCAGGGCCAGACGGCTTCACAGGGGAGTTTTACCAAACATTCAAGGAAGAACTAAAACCTACCCTCCTCAGACTACTACAAAAAATTCAAGAGGAAGGAACGCTTCCAAGCTCATTCTATGAAGCCAGCATCACCCTAATACCAAAACCAGGTAAAGACATCACAATGAAAGAGAATTACAGGCCAATATCTCTCATGAACATAGATGCCAAAATCCTCAACAAAATCTTAGCAAATCGGATCCAGCAGTACATCAGAAGGATCATACACCATGACCAAGTAGGATTTATCCCAGAGATGCAAGGATGGTACAACATCCGTAAATCAATAAATGTGATACATCACATAAACAAATTGAAAGAAAAAAACCACATGGTCATATCAATTGATGCAGAAAAAGCATTCGACAAAATCCAACACCCATTTTTGATAAAAACTCTCAGAAAGGTGGGAATAGAAGGATCATACCTCAACATAATAAAAGCCATATATGACAAGCCCACAGCCAACATCATACTCAATGGTCAAAAACTAACACCATTTCCCCTAAGAACAGGAACAAGACAGGGATGCCCACTCTCACCACTCCTGTTCAACATAGTACTGGAAGTATTAGCCATTGCAATTAGGCAAGAAGAAGAAATAAAAGGCATCCAAATTGGAAAAGAGGAAGTAAAACTGTCCTTATTTGCAGATGACATGATATTATACATACAAAACCCTAGAGACTCCATCAAAAAGCTACTAGACTTAATACATGAATTTGGCAATGTAGCAGGATACAAAATTAACCCCAAGAAATCTGAGGCATTTCTATACACCAATAGTGAACTTTCAGAAAGAGAGATTAGAAAAACAATCCCATTTACCATCGCACCAAAAAAATTAAGATACCTAGGAATAAACTTAACTAAAGAGGTTAAAGACCTCTACTCAGAAAACTACAGGACGCTGAAAAAAGAGATAGAGGAAGACATAAACAGATGGAAGAACATACCATGTTCTTGGATTGGTAGAATCAACATCATTAAAATGTCCATACTACCCAAAGCAATCTATAAATTCAACGCACTTCCCATTAAAATACCAATGGCCTTCTTCAAAGATCTAGAACGAACTCTCCAAAAATTCATCTGGAATAAAAAAAGACCCCGAATAGCTGCAGCGATCCTGAGAAAGAACAAAGTAGGTGGGATCTCAATGCCAGATATCAAACTGTATTACAAAGCCACTGTTCTCAAAACTGCCTGGTACTGGCACAAGAACAGACATATAGACCAGTGGAATAGAATAGAGAGTCCAGAAATTAGCCCGAACCAATATGCTCAATTAATTTTTGACAAAGGAGGCATGAACATACAATGGAGCCAAGATAGTCTCTTCAATAAATGGTGTTGGGAAAATTGGACAGATATATGCAAGAAAATGAAACTAGACCACCAACTTACACCATACACAAGAATAAACTCAAAATGGATAAAGGACTTAAATGTACGACAGGAAACCATAAAAATTCTAGAAGAATACAAAGGCAACAAAATCTCAGACTTATGCCAAAACAATTTCTTCACTGATACAGCTCCTAGGGCAGTTGAAACTAAAGAGAAACTGAACAAATGGGACTACATCAAAATAAAAAGCTTCTGCACAGCAAAAGAAACCATCAACAAAACAACAAGAAAACCCACCTCTTGGGAAAACATATTTGCCAACGTCATATCTGATAAGGGCTTAATCTCCAAAATTTATAGGGAACTCATACAACTTAACAAAAAGAAGATAAACAATCCAATCAAAAAATGGGCAAAGGATCTAAATAGACACCTTTCAAAGGAGGACATTCAGAAAGCCAAGAGACATATGAAAACATGCTCAAAGTCACTAATCATCCGAGAGATGCAAATCAAAACAACAATGAGGTACCATCTCACACCTGTCAGAATGGCCATCATCAACAAATCAACAAACGACAAGTGCTGGAGAGGATGTGGAGAAAAAGGAACACTTGTGCACTGCTGGTGGGAATGCAGACTGGTGCAGCCACTATGGAAGGCAGTATGGAGGTTCCTCAAAAAATTGGAAATGGAACTCCCATTTGACCCT
>NW_005878239.1:0-7869 GCF_000147115.1 Myotis lucifugus | reverse complement strand
ATCACTTTATTTTTAATATTACAAGTGTGGCAGGTACTCACACAAAACAGGGCTTTTGAAACTCACCATGGTGATGCGTGGACCCAGTTCTCCTGGATAAATGTTATTTGAAAGGCCCTTCTGGAGCCAGAGAAGAAATTTGTCTCTTCCTCCCCAATGTGAAGGTCTAATTTGATTTCAGGTTACTCTGCTTTTATTAAAAGGGAACAATGATAATTTTCTAACTTTTGTGCTACTGGCTACAGGAATGCATATCTATTTTCTGGGATTATTGCACTTAATTCCAATATCATGAAGTCTGACCTCAGGAAAGTATCTTATGAACATAGCAAATGATGCAGTAGAGCCGATGAGACATAATCCCGTGGTAAGACATCTTCACTGAGTGCATTTAATAATGTCCAAGCGAGCGAAGCAAGTGCAATGTTTTCTTCTTTTTTTAAAAATATATTTTATTGATTTTTTACAGAGAGGAAGGGAGAGGAATAGAGAATTAGAAACATTGATGAGAGAGAAACATCCATCAGCTGCCTCCTGCACACCCCCTACTGGGGATGTGCCTGCAACCAAGGTACATGCCCTTGACCGGAATCGAACCTGGGACCCTTGAGCCCACAGGCTGATGTTCTACCCACTGAGCCACACCGGTTAGGGCAAGTGCAATGTTTTTGTGACGGGTTCGGTGTTTTACTTACCTGCTCAGGCCCTGTGGTGCCGGCTCTGGGTGTTTCTACTTGGGCTTCCCGAGGCCTTTAGTTGTCCTGCATTTTAATTCTCCCCAGGAAATGCCAACGGCTTCTTTCTCCCTTCCAATCGGCCCTGCTTGGTGGCAGTAGCAGCTGATAAACAGTGGATTTAAACAACTCTGTTTTCATCTCTGAGATGAAAAAAAATACTGTCACTCAGTTTAGTGTCCCTCTGTACTTAGGTGAATTCCAGAAAATTCTGTCTCCCTTTTACTCAGAACTGGAAATGATTTTCTAAAAAGTCTAGGGCAATGTCATCCCTGCATGCTAGCCTCATCCCTGCATGCTAGCCTGGAGCAGTGGTTCTCAACCTTCTGGCCCTTTAAATACAGTTCCTCATGTTGTGACCCAACATAAAATTATTTTCGTTGCTACTTCATCACTGTACTGTTGCTACTGTTATGAATCGTCATGTAAATATCTGATATGCAGGATTGTCTTAGGCGACCCCTGTGAAAGGGTCGTTCGACTGCCAAAGGGGTCGCGACCCATAGGTTGAGAACCGCTGGCCTGGAGGATGCAGGGATGGCACTTTGCGTTGCTCCTCTGTCCTCCTATTTCTCCAAAAAGAGTCCTTTCCACAGAATTCCAGCACTGCTGCAGGAAGTACTACATCTACTTTTATTTTCCAACTTTCCATTTGTTTTTGAAAATAGAGCTTAATTTTTTTTTTATGATAATTGGCCATCATGAATATCCATAGGGCGACCAGGTTCCATTGCTGACGGAAAAAAATGTATCATACCTCTAATTTTTTTTGATAAAATATCAATAAAATAGAGAAACATTGTTTGAAGAGCAATTAAAGATAGTCTCCATATTTAGTTATTATTATTATTTTTTTTTGCCACCAGCTAACTGAATTCTAGTTGCAGTAAATCAGAACTTCAGGAGGAATGGGTGCTTTGAACCTCAAAGAATTTACTGAGGTCGATTGTGGATTATAATACAGCAGCTGCCCTGGGAGGTAGTAAGGGCTTTGGCTCTGCTTTATCAGGCTGGGCTTTGCTGACGTGTTGACCTGGCTGATTCCCTGTTGTGTGCGGCTATCTTGTGCATTGCAGAATTTTAGCAACTTCCCTGGCCTCACCCACGACATGAGAGTATCACCCCCGTCCACCCCCATTGGACAACCAACAATGTCTCCAGACATAGCCACACGTCCCCTGGGGGGCAAAATGGCCCTCGTTCTGAACAGCTGACTCAATCTAAGGGTGCTAGAGGGATATTATTGGCAAAATCCCTGCCAATGTCCAATAATTCTTGTCATATAATCAATTCTGCAGAATTCTCTCTTTTATAATATATTGTAAAAGAGGAGATCAAACTATTTATAAAAATTATAATTTATAAGAATTATAATTTGTAAGAATTATAATTTATAAGAATTATAATCATGCCATCTCTATGTAAGAACTTTAGATATTTAAAGAAAAAATGTAATTTGTGCAAAAGGACTTATAAATTTGATTGTATAGATCCGTCACTATGATGTGGAACGAAATGAAGAAAAAAGCATTGCTCTTGCTGGTCTGTGATAATCTCTTCAATTTATGAATATTCTCAACCTGATGCACCCACTACAAAGTGGGACCCAATGATGTCAGACCATTGGGTCCTGGGGTCAAGGTGCCTACTTCTCTGCCAGTTTTTTTTTTTTAAAATATATTTTTATTGATTTCAGAGAGGAAGGGAGAGGGAGAGAGAGATAGAAACATCAACAAGGAGAGAGAATCATGGATCGGCTGGCTGCCTCCTGTACGCCCCTTACTGGGGATCAAGCCTGCAACCTGGGCATGTGCCCTTGACTGGAATTGAACCCAGGACCCTTCAGTCCGCAGGCCGATGCTCTATCCACTGAGCCAAACCAGCGAGGGCTCTCCACCAGTTTTAAACTTCATTGTGTTTCTTGTTATTGGTCCCTGACAAACAACTTTGCATTCCAATGGGAATAATCCAACAAGGATGATTTTTTTTTTTTTAGTACCCAGGACAAATTCAGTACTAAAAATGTTAACACAAGTCTTTATTGTTTAGAGCTAACTTAACCCTTTGTCAAATCCTATCCATTTCCCCCCCCCCCCCCCCAAGAGGACAAAATGCATTTCCTGCTTTGAAAGTACCCCCCCTTAAATTGTCTCCCCACCTTTTGTAAACGGAGGGCGACAAAAAAAAAAAAAGTTGTTGGCCGGGGGGGGGGGGGGGGGGCTGGTTTGGAAAAAAATGGGGAGGCATGACCTGTGTTTCTGTGTTTGGAATTTAGACCGAGGAATGGTCACTGACCAATTGTCAGGTCTATTGCCATCATAGCCCTGACACATGGTCACCTATTTGCACCTCTCAGTATATTTGCATGTGAGTAGCCCCAGGAGTGAAGTAGGAATTGAATCAGGAAATTGGTTGCTCAAATGGAACTTGCCTCACACGATACCCCTCATGTAATGTAAATGTTCTTAGGAATTGGGAGTTTATGCAGATGTGTCGTTTTCTGGAGCTTCCCTTTGTAGGTGTTTTTTTTCTGGACCTTCTTGTTTACACGGAACTTTCTTGAATGTTGCTAGATGGATGGACCTGCTCCGCTTGGCCCAAAGCCAGGCGAGAGACTGGGTGCCTGCTTTGCATCCTAATGGGAACAATCCAACAAGACACAGATGTTTTTCCTGGGAGAGCGACCCCCTCCGGGAGGTCTCAAGTTATGTTACAGTATTGTGGAGTTTTGTTGCTTCAAGTCTTCCCTCTGTCCCCACAGGCGATGTTTTGCCACAGTGTAATTGTCACATTTTGGGGGGGAATTAGGAAAACGCTAAGATATGAAGTTGAAAAAAACTCAGTGCTAATTGTAAGTGAAGTCCCCCAGTCATGTACCTCCGACAGTGAATGGTGTTCGATGGTGCTGCAAATAAACATTTTGAAAAGTAAACACACGGCTGAGATGTTTGTGGGAATTCAACAGGTAGCTCAACGTCTTTGTCACTTTCTCTAGCCAGTGTACTTATTTTACTGATTTCAGAGAGGAAAGAAGAGGGATAGAAAGATAAATGATGATAGAAAGATAAATCATTGATCGGCTGCCTCTTGCACGCCCCACACTGTGGATAGAGCCCGCAACCCAGCATGTGCTCTGACCAGGAACCTCCTGGTTCATAGGTTGACGTGCAACCACTGAGCCACACGGGCCAGGCCCTCTAGTCAGTTTATCACTCAGTATCTCTTTAGGTTGGTTTTACGAATGCGAGTCTTATTTTCTGTCCCTGTGCCATAATCATGTGTTCCAATAGTGAGCCAAAATGTTTTTAAGCTCAGATGCAAGATACAAATTTGTGTGGATTTATAACCACAGGGCTGGTGACATTTTGCCTACGTTTTCTCAGGGAAGTGGGGGCGGGGGAGGAGAAAATTCTCGGAGTGGCCTGTGCTGATACAGGCTTGCAGTGGTGACCAAAACGACCGGGGTTCTTATCTGCCTCAGAAGACTGGGGGCCTAGAGACGGGCCTGCTGGAAGGCTGTGAGTCTGTGGCTGTAATTTAATGTTCAAAGATACTCAGAAGAAACTAATATGACTTTTTTTTAAAAAAAAAAAACATTTTATTGGTTTCACAGAGGAAGGGAGAGAGAGAGAGAGAGAGAGAGAGAGAGAAACATCAATGATGAGAATCATTGATTGGCTGCCTCCTGCATGCCCCCTACTGGGGATAGAGCCCAAAACCCAGGAATGTGCCCTGACTGGGACTTGAACCTGTGACCACACCAGCCAGGAGACTTAGTAAGTCCGATCTATAAAGTGGGAGGAATGAAGCAAGGCTCAGGCTTGAACTGGCAAAGAAGCAGGATTTTTGGACTGGAACACGCCATATTCCCCTGGGCTGGATGGTTCCCCGGATTCTTTGTCCGTTGGAGTCGAAGAATGGATCCACGGACGGGAGATGGTATGGCAAAGGTGGGAATTTATTGAAGAACAAGTACAGCCTCCCACGTGGGGAAGGGGAAAGAATTTCACTGCACAGACTCCCACGTGGGGGGCGGGGGAAGAGTCCCACCAAGTCTCTGTTTCCACAGTTTATAAAGGCTGTACATCTTTATGCCTTGATATCCCGCCTGATTGGTCACTATTTCATAGACTGGTTACTATAGTAACTTCTGAGCTCAAAGGTGGAACCTCACAGGGGAAGTGTGAGGTGTTTCCCTATTCCCTCTGGGCTTTCTTCTCCCTCTGAATGAGGGGATTCCTTCCCTTTATTTTGTAAACATAGACCTTCTGCTGTTCCCAGCTCCCTTATTCTATGGAAATGCACCTCTTGCAGCTTTTCACCTCCCTTATTCTATGGAAATATACCTTCTGCCGCTTTGCAGCCCTGTGCTTCTTCCATGGTCCCCTTAATGTCTAAAATTTCCTAAACCTGTCTTTTTCACCCCTAAAAATTCCTGTTTCATGCCAAAACCGGTTTGGCTCAGTGGATAGAGCGTCGGCCTGCGGACTGAAAGGTCCCAGGTTCAATTCCGGTCAAGGGCATGTACCTGGGTTGCGGGCACATCCCCAATGGGAGATGTGCAGGAGGCAGCTGATCGATGTTTCTAACTCTCTATCTCTCTCCCTTCCTCTCTGTAAAAAATCAATAAAATATATCTTAAAAAATAAATAAATAAATAAAAATAAAAAATAAAATGGTTAATTTATGTTACATGAATTTCACCTCTGTAAGAAATAACTACAATAGATGTCCCACAAAGGGAATCCCTTACACATAAATAAACCGTATCATTATTCAAACTGTTAAAAGATAAAACATATTCCACAAAATTTTTGTGTATCAATTATTTCAGTAGGATCTAATACACATCAAATGCCAAAACTAGCCTTTGGAACTTCACATCATTCTGTTGTAAAATAGTCACTAGCTCACTGGCCTCACTAGGAAACAGCACAGCACTTAAATATTATTACATTTACAAACAAATCTAATTTTAAAAAAAACAACCACCCTACTTTCAATCTTAATACAGAAAGATCCCATCCCACTCTCCATGGCCAGTTCAGAAGGCTGAGAATCCTCACACACAGCATTATGATTGTGTAAAGTTTGAAGTTCAACAATAGCCAAGATTAACCAATAATATTCAAATGTTTTTTTAAATCCGTCCCTCCCTTCCACAATGTAAACAATTAATTTACTCACCCATAGAAAACATATGTTAAGTGCACATGCAGTATTCAACCTCAACTGATTCTCTTCTATTTGATAAGCTTTCACCATGCTATTCCCTCATGCTATTAATATTAACACTAGGACATTAACACCCGGGCCAAGGAGCGCAGTTGGTTCAAGTGCCGTCCTAATACGCCAAGGCTGCAGGTTAGATCCCTGATCAGAGCACATAGAAGAAGCAACCAATGAATGCATAAATAAATGGAACAACAAATCCATGTTTTTTTCTCTCTCTCTCTCTCCCCCTTCTTCTTGCTCTCTCAAATTAATAAATTTTTTAAATTAAAAAAAGATATTAGGACATTAACTTATTTATAAAATTTCCTGTGCCACATATATGACATGTAAATATCAAATCATGAGATTTCCATAAATCTCAACTGAAATTCAAATTCAATACTATGAAAAATAATCGAATCCATAGAAAAAAGAACAAAATTTGACACTCTAAATATGCACATACTTGAAGGACAATTATCAATTCCTTTATATTTTAATTCTGTACTCTTGAAAAATATAGGGTACCCCCAAAAATGTATAAACACACTTTAAATAATTATAAAGGCAGTGTTTGTTAAAATACATTTCATTTTCAAAATCGAGCTATCAGCTGTTAAAGTATACATTTCTTTGGACACCCTGTAGATAAACAACATCTTGTCCTCTACAATCAGAACAGCTGGATTTTCAGCAAGTCTCTAGAATAATTTACTACCTTTGGATAAAATGCTGCTAATGGAACATGCTCAGTTATGATACAAATATTAATAAGGCTTTCCTTTTACTTATAAAATTTATATTTACAATAAAGAGAAAAAATTGAGGTGTGGACATAGGCAAACAGAGCCTGCCCTCAAACTGAATTATCTATCTCTTTGGTGACCAGAATGACCTATTTTTTAGAAAATAACAGCTTACAATTTAATACAGAAACATTAAGAAAAGATGCGGTACTCATGTAAAGTAGCTTCTTGTAATTTATCTATGAAATTCTTCTAAAGCTCAGACAGAAGGAAAATAATGGGGAAAAGTGAACCTAAAGTGCCACAATCAAAACAAAATTGCTAAGTTCAGCAACATTTAGAAAAGCCAAATTAAGATCAATGGAAGAATAAAATAATTGGGTGTTGTTCTGAGCCATAAGTGTGTGTAGAGCAGAAATTGAAAACTAATACAATTGCTTATTAAATTCTATCTGTGACTAGATATTAAATAAGAGTTATGTCTTATGCATTTTAATGTGTTTGATTCAAAGCTTAGGCTCTCTGTGCAAATCTGGCCCTCAACAATACCTTCTGAATGAAGGACATCCTGTCAATCTCCTCACTGCCTGCACTAGAGGAGGAATTATATTAGGGACACTCTAGATCGAATTTCTTTAGTCGGGCTCTTTGTCACAAAGCCCAGGAGCTACAGACCCTCACATTTATTTTATTTTATTGTTCACTGATCTTAATTTGGCTTCTCTAAATGTTCCTGAAATACAAAAACATCTATCAGGTTGTTTCTTTAAAGGATGACCTTTTTTCTAATAACAACAAATAAATTGAAGTATCCCTAATTAAACTAAAGTGTTCAATGCCTACTGTATATTTTTTATAGTGTCAGATCTCGTAAGCTAAACACATAATTTTATCTTCTTAATTGCTACAAAATCAGTGTTCTTTATGGGTTTCCTGTTTGCTTTTGAGGGGAAGGGGGTCATGTTATTCCCCTATACCAGTGGTCGGCAAACTGCAGCTCGCGAGCCACATGCGGCTCTTTGGCCCCTTGAGTGTGGCTCTTCCACAAAATACCGACTTCTGCACATGGGCCACGAAGTTTCAATCGCACTGTATGTGCGCGCCCGCAGAAGAAGAGAGAGAACAAGATATTAAAAAACTATTTGAAGAAATAATGACAGAAAACTTCCCCCACC
>NW_005878238.1:0-7869 GCF_000147115.1 Myotis lucifugus | reverse complement strand
GGAGCGATGGGGGAAGTCCCATCTGCTTCGAGTTCTCCCTGACCTGACAGCTCGGTCCTTCCCCCATGGGCCCAAGATCCCAGGAGCCAGATGCTGCCAGGCAGCCTGACTGTGTGCCCACGCTTGGGCCTGTTCTCCCCACTCCCCAAACTTGTCCGAAGCCCACCTTGAGGGGCTTCATTAGCTCAGACGTGGGAAGGAAACTATTAATGCATGTCAACGTGTTAGTAGCAGGTAACTGTCTGGATTATGTTCTCTTTTCTTTTAAATCGGGGCGATGCCTTAACCTAAAGGAGTAAGTCCCCAGTGGTGGGACACAGGTGTGGACAGCAGGTGGGTTAGGAGGGAGCAGTTAGGAGGGTGGGGATTTCTGATGCCCCTGAGTTAATGTCACATTTCCGGGGGCCCCAGTATGTTAAAATGGTTGGGGACTACGTCTCTGTTGGGGTGCTTTGAGATTTTCCTCCCTTTGCCTGAATCCTCAAAGGTGAGTCCGAGGGCTGCCTAAATTTTCAGTAGTAGGGCCTCAATGTCATTAGATATTGTTGTCCATCATTTATTAGCGAGTCTGTTAAGGAGCTGGAACCAAATACCCAGACAGAGAAGAGACAAATGCACCCCTGAGTGAAGAGAAGTGATGGATGAGGGCCCAAAGCCAGTGGTGTGGGGACCGAGGCACTGGCACTGCATTTGTGGCCATCTATATAAAAGCCTAATATGCAAATTGTCCCCTCGGGAGTTCAACCAGGAGACTGGGAGTTTGATTGCTTGCTATGAGGTGTGCTGACCACCAGGGGGTGTTGGTGATGCAGTGCTGGCAGCAGTGGAGGCGCTGCCAGCCCAATGGGCCCTGATGAGAGCGGGACCACAGCGGGATGATAGAGCAAGTGAGCAGGCGGTGCCAGGCCAAGGCGGGGTGCCAGGTGGGGCTGCGAGGCTGGGGGCTTGAGCTGGGGCTGCTGGGGCTGCTGGAGCGAGAAGGGCCGGTCCAGACACGCCCCGGAGCCCTCCTGTGGTCCCTTCCAGGCAGGCTAATCTCCCACATTCCCTCCCTGGCCTGCTGGCCCGAATGGTACCTCTGCAGCTGAAAGAAAGCAGCATCGTCGACAGAATATGTCTGAAAAACTGTCATGGACAAGTACCACCAATACTAGTAGGAACTGACTTCACAGCGAAAATGAAGTAAGTGAGGATGTAATTCTCGAACACAGCTGTGGTGGAATGACTGTTACATGTCATTTTGCCTCTCACTAAATTTCTCCGATGAGAAGCCATCTGATGGAAAATCTACTCGATGTTTCAGCAAAAGTAAAGTTTGTCCAAATGATATACATTTTCCAGAATGCCCGGCATATTTAAAAAATTAATGATAAACGAAGATTCTGACAGTAAAAATTTTATGGAAAATATTCGTTCCATAAATAGTTCTTTTGCTTTGGCTTCAATGGGTGCAAATATCACATCGCCATCAGGATATGGGCCATACTGTTTTAGAATACATGGACAAGTTTATCACCGCACTGGAACTTTACATCCTTCAGATAGTATTTCTTGGAAGTTTGCTCAACTCTACATTTTAGACTCAGCCGAAGTGACGAGTAAAAGATTAGCAATGCCAGAAAACCAGGGCTGCTCAGAAAGACACATGATCAACATCAACAACCTCAAGCATGAAATCAATGAATTAACAAAATTGTACAAGATGCTACATGAGGTAGGAAAGGAAGCCCAATCTGAAGCAGTAGCGAAAGGTATTGCTCCCACGAAGTAACAATGGAGATTAAATATGATCATAACAGTGACCCGGGTAGATATAATTCTCCTCGTGTAACCAAGGTTGCTGTCATATTCAGAAACGAAGATGGAGAACCTCCTTTTGAAAGGGACTTGCTCATTCACTGTAAACCAGATCCCAATAATCCGAATGCCACTAAAATGAAACAAATCAGTGTCCTGTTTCCTACATTAGATGCAATGACGTATCCTGTTCTTTTTCCACATGGTGAAAAAGGCTGGGAACGGATATTGCATTAAGACTCAGAGACGACAGTGTAATTGACAATAATACTAGACAAAATGTAAGGACACAAGTCACACAAATGCAGTATTATGGATTTCACCTCTCCGTCTGGGACATGTTCAATCTTATTTTATTTTTTAAAAATATGTTTTATTGATTTTTTTACAGAGAGGAAGGGAGAGGGATAGAGAGTTAGAAACATCAATCAGCTGCCTCCTGCACACTCCCCACTGGGTATTGCCCACAACCAAGGTACATGCCCTTGACCGGAATCGAACCTGGGACCCTTGAATCCGCAGGCTGACGCTCTATCCACTGAGCCAAACCGGTTAGGGCTTCAATACTATTTTAAATGCAGGAAAATTAACTCAATAGTATATTGCTGATTCATATTCAAAACTGGAAGCCAATCAGATAAATTTCATTAAAGCAAACCAATCTAAGTTGAGAGTTGAAAAATATAGTGGTTTGATGGATTCTCTCACATCTAGATCTGAAAATCACAATGTGCCAATCTTTTGAGGGTAGTCCCAGAAATATGCAGCAGCGATATCAGTATCAGGATGCTATGGCAATTGTAATGAAGTATGGCAAGCCCGATTTATTCCTAACCATGATGTGCAACCCAAAATGGGCAGATATGACAAATAATTTACAACGCTGGCAAAAAGTTGAAAACAGACCTGACTTGGTAGCCAGGGTTTTTAATATTAAGCTGAATGCTCTTTTAAATGATATCTGTAAATTTGATTTACTTGGCAAAGTTACAGCTAAAATTTATGTCATCGAATTTCAGAAACACAGACTGCCTCGCGCTCACATATTATTGATATTAGATAGTGAATCCAAATTATGAACGGAACACGACATTGACCGTATAGTTAAGGCAGAAAAGTCTCCTTGACTTTTTCAAATTGTAAAATCAAATATGGTACATGGACCATGTGAAATACAAAATCCAATATTAAATATTAAAATATTTCTTCTAATTATTTTCCTTTCAATGTGCATGAATTCATGCACCAGGCCACTAGTCAGATAATATGCAGTTATCATGGGAGGGAGAAGTTTTGAGTGTTATATATGTAGGACAAAAATAACATAAATGTTGGAAATAAAGTTTCTCATGGATCCACTCAATCAACTTATTGGGAATTTAAGAAACAACAATGTAAGCCCACTTGCACCAAATAGGCACCATCTCATTTCCTCAATAGTATGTCAGGAACTTGGACAAAAATGCTGCTCCCTTTTGCAGCTGAAGAAACTGAGGCATGGAAATGTTAAACACACTTTCCTAATAAGTTAGCAACCGGACCAGAAGTGGAACTCCTGATCCCGATTCCCCTGCAGCTGCGTGTGTAGGACTGTCACTAATGGGCTGATGGCTTTGCTGGCAGAGCCCAGCTGCCCCTGGAAGTGAGGACAGGGTACCCCAGTGCCCAGGACAGCGCTGGTGCACAGAGTCTGGTAAGTGTTTGATGTACACCTGGAAAGTGTGGCAGTTTGGAGACCTTTCTACAGTAGAATTGAATCTTCATTTTGTTACTGTCTCAAGTTACGCAATTTTTGAGCCTTATTTTCCCACATCTCTAAATCAAGAACCAAACGACTTCAGTGAGATGAACAATGTTGTTGGAAGGAGCACTGTTGTTACAGTTAAGCCCCTCTTGTACTGGGGAAAATGGAACCAACTGGTGGTTGAGGGTAGTCTGGGAAACGGGGCAAGTTGATATTAATAGCTAGGGCAATGGGGCAAGTTAATTAATGAATACCTTATTAATGTGGCAGTATTGATTAATGTATCTCCAGTAACTTTGTGTCTGTATCCCCGGTAACTTTGTGTGTGTTTAGCCAACCGTTTTGTGGTTTTTGTGAATAAAAGGCTGGCCTGGAACCAGGGTCGGTGCTGTCGTAGGAGAGAATGCCTACGGCAGTCACTGGCCAGTTTCAATAAATCCTCACTTGCTGTTTAAGACCTAACTGGAGTTGGTGGTCTTACTCTCGCAAATGTTGGTCCACAACACCGTGAGGAGCCCCAGCCTCTGACCTGCGGCTGGCCACAGGCGAAGGCATTCTTCTCCCACAGCGTAGACCAGCCGGGGGAGGACCTTTTCCAGGCAAAATAAAAAGCCCGTCTTACCTGCTCAGGCCGTTTTCCAGGTGATCAAGATCGCTGTCTGTGGCCCTCACCCAAGGGCCGGGCGGGTTGGGGTGGGAGTACTGGGTGTTAATCTTGGCCATCTTCTTGCCGCAGGTGGTTGCTGAAACATGAACAGATACAATCAGGACTCAGGACGGGAAGGAGCTGCAGACCCAGCTCAGCTCAGTATAGTCTGGAAGGCTACTCCCCAGGGGCCCTACTCCACTTCCTCCCACAGTTCCTGCCACACTGTACTAGATGGGCATCTCCTGGCTGGGCTTCCCTGCTGAAGCGTGAACGCGGTCTTTTCCTCCATACACGCTGCCACCCCGGAGAGCTGCTCAGAGTGGAGCACTGACCCCGAGAATGAATGAGTGAATGAATGGCCAAGCTGCTGTCTGATGTCAGAAAGCTTCAAACCCTCATTCTCTGGGGGTAATGCATTCTCTTTCTTGACTCTGGTTTTCTCATTTATTTTTTTTTTTAATCTGACAATTTTGCTCATGTTTTCATAGCTACCCCAAATTCTGTTTTAAAACAAAACATAAAAATCTAATAAAAAATAAACTGATGAACAAAATAGGTCCAGAGACATGGAAGCACGAGCAGACTGATGAATTTCGGGGGGGGGGGCAGGAAGAGATTAACCAAAGAACTTATATACGTAACCCATGGACACAGACAATAGTGAGACAAGCCTGGGGAGGGGTGGGGGCAGGGGCAGGGTGGATGGGGTTAATGGCAGAAAAAAAGGAGACACCTGTAATACTTTCAACAATAAAGATAAATTGTTACAAATCTAATAATTCATGACATTAATAAAATCGTTACAAATGTGATGTTAAACCCAGTACATAGTTCATCTCATTTAATCCTCAAAATAACTTAATCAGGTATTTTTGTTTTTAAAAAAATATTTACCCGAGGACTTGCTTGGAGGGAGGGAGGGAGGAAGGGAGAGAGAGAGGAGAGAGAGAGAGATTGCTCCCCAACTGGGGATCAAACCCCAAACCCAGGCGTGCACCCTGACTGGGAATTGAACCAGCAACCTTCATGCACAGGCTGATGCTCAGCAAGCTGAGCCGCTCCAGCTGGGCAGATATTTATGATTTGTATCCTTATTTAAAAATGGCCACATTGAGACTCAGAGATGTTAGCAGCTTATCCAAGCAAAGGAATAGATAAAGCCTGTCCATGCTGCCCTGGCGAGTGGCTCAGCTGGTTGGGAATCGTCCTGTGCACCAGAAGGTCGTGGGTTTGATTCCAGGTCAGGGCACATACCTAGGTTTCAGGTTCAATCCCTGGTTGGGCACATACGGGAGGCAACTGATCACACATCAATGTTTCTGTGTGTGTGTGTGTGTGTGTGTGTGTGTGTGTGTGTTTCTCTCCCTCTGTCTCTCTCCCTTCCCCTCTCTCTAAAATCGATAAAAAAATTAATCATTAAAGAAAAAAGCACCAGTCAATGCCTGGTGCTAGAAACCAGAAGACGAATACTTTCCCACCAGCACACAGTGGGGATGTAAGCTGTGCAGCCACTTGGGAAAAAGGTTTCGCAGTCCCTCTAAAGGCTAAATATCGAGGTACCGCCTGACCGAGCAATTCTGCTCCTAAGTACATACCGAAGAGAGATGAAAACACACATCCACACAGCAACCTGTACATGTGTTCATGTGTTCATGGCAGCATTATTCACAATGGCCCCAGGTGGAAACAACCTAAATGTCCACTGACTGATGAACAAAAGGGTATTTCTACATAATAGGATGTTGTTCAGCTGAAATGTTTTATGGCATGTGAATAATATCTAAAGATAAAAGTAATATTAAATCTAAAATAAAAACACTTTTAAAATGCAAAATTTAGAGTATCTCCTATAAGGCGCTCACAAAATAAAAATGTACCAAAGGGGAGAAACATCTAAATATCACAATAATAATAATAAAATAATAACCGCAACATTTTTGAGGGCTTTCACTATGCCAAGCACTGTTCTACATGTATTAACTCACTTAATCCTCACAATAACCCCATGAGATAAGTACTATTATCATCTCTATTTTATAGATGAGCAAACCGAGGTACACAGCTCACACAGCCGGGACTATGGCAGACAATCTAACTGCAGAGCCTGCAAGCTTAATCCCCTGCCTCTAGGAAAACAAGGGCACTTTCTGGGCGCAGTAAATATCAAAGCTTCCTGCATTTGCCCACGAAAGGCCCCAAAGGGCAGCTCCAGTCTTAGACCACGAGGGTATGCCCAGCTGTGCTCAGGCCTGAGCTTCCAGGTGCTGAGGGCAGGGAGGTGAGAGTCCTTGTCCTCCCTTTTCTGTGGGGCGATGGATACTGGTACATACAGGCAACCCCAGGGATGCCCCAAACAGACAGGGAGGAGTCTGAGTTAGAAAAGCTGAGCTCTCCCTCCTGCGTTTTTAGAACACGGGCAAAGGGAAGCTTGCATGTGCCAGATGCGGGTTTTTCCATTCCTGCCTGAAAATAAAAATTAACATTGTCCCATGTACAGGAAGAGATCTGAAGTGAAAGAGATGCACTGAAATTGTAGCCAGGTTATCAATTATGTTACCCAACCCGCAGACAGCGGACTGTCTCATGCCTGGAAAGTGTCTTGGTCTCCTAGAGGTAACACAGGACAAATGGGCCTCTGGCTTCCTCAGCTCTCAGTGTGCTCAGTTTCAGAACGATGGCTTTGCAATAAGATTCAGCTGCTCCGGGCCAGGTTCCAGGAAGATGGAACTGCTTCCCAGATGTTGCTAGAGCTGGAGAACCCAGATCTCTGTAGCCAGCCCTACAGATGCTCTCCCCAGAAGTCCATCTGCTCCCCACAGCCACTCCACACTCTACACACACACACACACACACACACACACACACACACACACACTCTCCCTTTCTTCCTCAAGGACCTGTTTCACCAAGCCTAGCTGTAGGCACAGGAGATAAAGTGTGTTTTTTCCTCTTAATTAACTTTTTTTTGGGGGGATGTGATTATGAAAGGAATCCACTGTCATTGTAGAAAACTAGTAGCCCTGCGCACGAATCCGTGGGCCAGTAGGTTGCTGCCTGTAGCTCTCTGCCCGCTGCCCCGCCCTCCTGTAGCCCCCCCCCACTCCGCTCCCCCTCATAGATTGTTGCCCTGCCTTCTCCTGTAGATCTCCGCCTCCCACTTGCTTGCTGCCCTGCCCTGCCCTGTAGCTCTCTGCAGCCCATTTGTAGCCAGTAGGTCGCTGCCGCCCTCCTGTAGCTCCCCTTGACCCCTCCCCACTCACCTTCTTCCCCCTCCTCCTCCCCCCCTCATAGCTTGCTGCCCTGCCCCCTCCTGTAACTCTCTGCAGCTCTGCTTGTACCTCGCTGGCCCACCCTCCTGCTGATCCGTGATGTGCTTGGTCGTTATGCCTCAGGGCATAATGGCTAATTAGCATATTCCTCTCTTGTTATATAGGATAATAAGATGGTCATCTCTACCTTTGAGCACTTGCTATGTCAGGCACTGTTGGAAGAAAGGAATTCACTCCAATAAATTACTCCTCCCAACAATCCAACCAGGCAGGTATTATAACGATCACTTGTAATTTACATGGAGAAGCTGAGACTCAGAATGGTTGAACAATGTATTCAAAGTCATCCAGTAGAAGAACTGGGAATGTAGAGTTCTGCAAAGCAGAACGAAAGAGGCCTCCTGAGTTCT
>NW_005878237.1:0-7870 GCF_000147115.1 Myotis lucifugus | reverse complement strand
GCCACCTCCTCCAGGGTCACCTGCTCAGGTTCAGCCCAGGCCCTGACTCAGCAGACAGCAGGCCAAGGGGCAGAAGTGGCGACTTGAGCCTGCTGCCTGCTGGAAAACAATCCCTTTGGCCAATCTGCATTTTCTGCCGGCAGCCCGAGGGCAGGAAGAAGGAGATGGTTCTCCCTGTGGCTCAGGGTGGGGGCTTCCCTGCAGTCAACTGAAGTTTGCTCTCACCTTTTCTGCCCATGCCCCAAGCTGGGGGAGAGCTGTGGGTGGGGGAGGGGAGAGGAGAAGCTCTACCTTAGTGTCCATCACTCATCACTTCCTTGGGAAGGTGGTGGGCTGTGTGTTCAGGGTACAGACAGCGACATGGTGGTGCAGCTAGGGATGGGAACCTGAGGGCTTCATTCATCTAGCTCATGGTGCTGCATTTTATATGACATCGATCAAAGGTCATATATGGATGCTGTGTTTTATGCATTTATATACAATGACATAAGGAGGATATGTATTTAAAAACACCTGTGGGAAAGATCTATCTATCATCTATCTATTTATCTATCTATCTATCTATCTATCTATCTATCATCTCTCTAAAAGGCTAAGTGACCAACCATATGGCCGTCTGACCGTCCGACCGACCAACCAACCGGTACATATGACACACACTGGCAATTTAAAAATAAATATTGACTCACACAATAGCGATATTTGTCCCCGTCTGACACTGGCCTGCCATTTCAATTAATTCGAAGACAGTTTCCCGTGATGCCAGCATTTGCGATGACTATTAATAAATCACAAGGACAAACTCTAGACAGAGTAGGAATATTCCTACCTGAACCCGTTTTCAGACGTGGTCAGTTATATGTTGCTTTCTCTTGAGTTTGAAGAGCGTGTGACATTAAAGTTTAAGTTGTAAATACTTCATCACAAGGGAAATTAGTCAAGCACTCTGAAAGTGTTTTCAGTCTTAATGTGGTGTACAGGGAGATATTAGAATAAGTTTAATCACTTTGTCAGTCATTGTTTGCATCACTGTTGTTTTCATATCATGTTTTTGTTGTTTTTATATCATTTTTTATATCATGTCTTTGTTATATCATATTGTTATTGTTTATTAATCAATTTATAAATTATTTTCATATACATTTTACTAATTTTCTTTCATCTCTGACACTTCTATTATAGAGAAAGGGCGAATAGTGATATTAAAATATTTCTTCTAATTAATTTCCTTTCATTATGCACAAATCCGTGCACCGGGCCACTAGTATATATATAATATGCAAATTTCATAGATATTTAATTGAGGAGGACTTATCAGAAATGGAGGTGGAATCCTACTTTGCTAAGTGGTTGGCTAAGCTGGAGCAAACCTATGGTTGCCGTAATAATGAGATTTGTGACTGCGTACCCCTTGCCCATGCCTGATAAGTAGATGCTGTCTTGTAAAAACTCATTTTTTTGTCCTTAGAAGGTGGGGGCATATCAGCTGTCATACTGGGCAAGCCAGCAGGGTGCCTCTTCCATGGTTTGAACCTGGGCGTGCACAGGCCCCAAGGGGTCCTCTCCCTCCCTCCCCATTTATCATGGTCTTCTTAGTCCCAAACAGCTGTGCTAGGTGTTCCATTTATCCACTGCTGGAGTGATTTAACACCTCTGAAATATGTGCCGCTGGATCTAGCCGTGGGCAACAACCGTACAAGCTAGTAAGTGATTGTTCCCCGAGCCCTTGAGTGGATGGAGCCGTTCCCCCCGAGACCCAGGGGACATTTCTCTTTCCAGTGCTCAGTCCAGTCCACCTGCCCCCGGCGACAGTGTGGGCACAGGTGATTCCAGTGCTGACCAGCAGCCCTCCTGGTGGCCTTCCCTGCTGGGCTATTGTTTCCTGCCACGTGACCACAGCCTCTTGCTGTCGAGAGCTGATAACAGGACCATAAATCTCCCTTCTGGCTGCAGCTTGACACCTGAAACCTCAGCCCGGGCTTGATGCGAGAACACAAGATACCAGGAGGGGGTATTTTCAAGGTATCCAAGGAGGTGCAGGGCAGTGTTCCTAGGCCACAGGCAGCGGGAGCATTCCTGGAGGCCCTGTCTCCCCTGCCAAGTGGGTCTCTGTGAGTGAGATGAATGGCTTACCTGTTGATAGCATCTACCTGCTGGCGGTGTATCGCATTTCTAAACTTGTCAGCAGTTCCGTAGATGCCTCTCTGAAATAATAAACGAATGGGAGGAGGCAGAATCAGAGGAGAGCATGCTTGGGAGTGTGCTGGCCTGGCAGAGAGCGGTGGAAATTGGTGGCTTACCGCTACCTCCAGGACTCCGTCTGAATGCCTTTTTTTTTTTTTAAAATTTATTTTATTGATTTTTTACAGAGAGGAAGGGAGAGGGATAGAGAGTTAGAAACATCCATGAGAGAAAAACATCGACCAGCTGCCTCCTGCACACCCCCCACTGGGGATGTGCCCGCAACCAAGGTACATGCCCTTGACCAGAATCGAACCTGGGACCCTTCAGTCGGCAGGCTGACGCTCTACCCACTGAGCCAAACTGGTTAGAGCCGTCTGATTGTCTTGATTTGACTGTCAAGGCTCCCTGCCACCTGGTCCCTCCCAGGCCCGCCCAGAGGGCGTCAGGCAGTGAGGGCTCTCCTTCATGCTCTGTGCTGCCTCTGATGGCCGAGCTGTCCAGGTGGAAGCAAGGTGGCTCCTTCTCAGGGGATTGTCAAGAACAGGGGTCCTCAAACTACGGCCTGCGGGCCACATGCAAATACAAATACTGTATTTGTTCCCATTTTGTTTTTTTACTTCAAAATAAGATATGTGCAGTGTGCATAGGAATTTGTTCATAGTTTTTTTTTAAACTCTAGTCCGGCCCTCCAACGGTCTGAGGGACAGTGAGCTGGCCCCCTGTTTAAAAAGTTTGAGGACCCCTGGTCAAGAATGTGTGCATAAAAAGTGGATGTTAACCTTGACAACTTCCCATCATGGGAGACTATGACTTAATCCTTCACAGATCGTTAGGTCTTAACAAGCACTTCTCACCTGGGACTCAGCCCTAACATGGAAGCCATCCACTGCTTGTCATGATTTAACTCCTTTCCGATGGGTCTAGAACGGTACCAATGACGTACTATGCTGGGGAGAGAGAAAACAGTCACTCCACACAAGTTCTGTGGTTCAGAGGAGGAACGCTGGTTGAGAATGTCATGGTCTTGAAGGAAAAAGGCAAAGCTTTATTTAAAAGAAGGAATTGTTACCAAGGATACAACAGCTTCTAAAGGACCAGGTGCACGGGGTGGGTGGAGAGAGAGAGGGACAGAGTAAAAGTGTTTTTCAGCTGCAGATTGTCCCATTCTCTGAAGCACAGACACACCTATGCATAGCTGTGTAGCACAGTAGACTTTGGTGATCTTGTTCAAGGACAAAGTGTGGCCAATGGACGGCCTTCCCATGACCTTGAACTGATGACATCAGTCAGGTTCACTCAACTCCAGGTCATGCCATCCTCTCACGTCAATACTTTCTATTTATTCCTTCTTCCCCACTGTGGGTCTGGCCTCGTGGTCGGCAAACCGCAGCTCGAGAGCCACATGCGGCTCTTTGGCCCCTTCAGTGTGGCTCTTCCACAAAATACCACGTGCGGGCGTACACGTACAGTGCGATTGAAACTTCGTGGCCCATGCGCAGAAGTCGGTATTTTGTGGAAGAGCCGGTATTTTGTGGAAGAGCCACACTGAAGGGGCCAAAGAGCCACATGTGGCTCGCGAGCCGCGGTTTGCCGAGCCGCAGTTTGCCGACCATTGGTCTAGCCCATCGTGACAAATGGTATGACGACCTTCAGACAGGGAAGCCCATGGTGTGGCTCCTAGCAGGACAGCACCTTGAAGTAATTTCGATGCCTTCATCTCAATTAGGTTAAGCCCACAAAAGTAGTGTCAAAGGGGAATGTGCTGGGAGATCATGGTAAACACCCCTGATGCTTTGCAGCTGGGCCCATCATCTGTGCATTTCACAATAAAATTTTATGATGCATCCAGACACCCAGCTGCCTGTGTTCGTGGGGACAGCGTTTCCCCTGCTGTGCCACTCAGGTCTGCCCCGCTGGGGACTCACTTCCCTTTCCGCCAACCTCTTTCAAATGACAATGAAACTTCATCATCACATAGCTCCTGGGACCAAATTTGAGGAATGCTGTGTCCAGAAAGATGTTCTACAGAGGTGACTTCATTTTATTGGACACAGAGAAACTATTCCATGGTACCCAGTAAACCATAAGGCTATTCAGAATGCTGGGAAGCATCTCTTAGCAAATTACCAAAAACGCCTCAAAAAACAAAACAATGGACCTGGAGATTATTATGCCAAGTGAAATAAGACAATCAGAGAAATGCCATATGATCTCACTTGTATGTGGAATCTAATGAATAAAATAAACTGACAAACAAACTCGAACCAGAGGCATGGGGACATGGGACAGACTGACAGTTGTCAGAGGGGACAGGGCAGGGGCGGGGCTGGATGAAAGAAGGTGAAGGGATTAACCAAAAAATGTGTATACATAACACATAGACACAGACAACAGTGTGGTGATGGCCAGAGGGGAAGGGTTGCTGGGTGGAGGTGGGCAAAGAGGGGGAGAATGGGGACAGAAGGAGACTTTGCTTTGGGCCATAAGCGTACAATACAGTGTGCAGATGTTTTATTGAGTTGTGCACTTGAAGCCTGTATGGTTTTGCAAACCAATGTCACCCCCATAAATTCAATTAAAAATAAAAAGAAGAAAATAAAAAATTTCCAACTGACTTCAAGTGGGCCGAATCCCTTAGTCTCTCGTACAGTACAGCACAGTGGTCAGGAGTGGGCTTTGAAATGAGACAGACCTGGCTTCATGTCTCAGCTCACTTCTGATTCTGAACTTGACCTCCCCCTGTGTAGACGAGGAATAACTAGGCCAGAACAGGCAACCTCTGGGTCTGCCAATACCAAGGATGACCATGCACTGCACAGAGTGGCCAAAGGAGAGCGCCAACCCAGGAAAGTCTCGTGTCCAAAGGGACAACATGGGCCATCGCGCCAACTTTGGCAGCTATAAACCTCGGGTCGGACGTAGAACATAGGGTCAGCTGTGCTCCGAGCCCAGTTCCTTTTCCCAAAGCTCTAATATGTCTGGGTTGGTTTTTGCTGAAATGAGGAAAAGCTCAGAATTGTGAGTCCCTCAAATTGGGGATAATTAGAAAAAGTTACGAGACTTGGTTTTGGGAATAGAAAAGAGACCTCCTGCCAGAAGTTAGTGCAGATTAAAGTGTTTATAAACCTGCGTGTGTGTGTGTGTGTGTGTGTGTGTGTGTGTGGGCGGAGGGGGCAGTTAAAGATAGTTGGGCAGTTGATTAGGTTAAGGCTAGTGAAAGCTTTTTCTGTCTCAAGCTCCAAGTTTCCTCCATCCCTTCTCCACACACAGAGCAGGGGAAACAACGTGGAACCATAAAATCAGGGAAGCTTTGGGTGGGGCATTGGGTGGACTCGATGGAGAATAAGGTGCCTGTTGGTATGTCCTTCTCCAGGACAACGCAAAATGAATCTACAAGCATGTCATGAAAATGCTGAGAAAGAAATGTCAGGAAAAGATCTTGGTGCAGGGTGCTCAGTCAGGGGCGGTTTCTCCCCTGGGGACATTTAGGAATGTCTGGGGCCACTTGGGAATGTCGAGACATTTTTGGTTGACATGAGGGTGGCAAGTACTACTGACATCTAGTGGGTGGAGGCCAAAGATGCTACTAAACATCCTACATTGCAGAGGTAACCCTCCTCCCCAATAAGGGTTATCTGGCCTCAAATGCTAATCGTGTTGAGGTTGAGAAAGCGTTGTCCAATGAGAAAGGGATAGTAAATAGGTATTTAAAGTAAAGCATAGAAAATTATAAACAATTTAAAAATAAAAACATTTAGTTTTGTGGTTCTAATGATTATTAGTCCGAAATGTTTAACATTTAGTTTTCTTTGCTGTTTTTGTGTTTTATTCAATGTGAACATATTTAGGAAAAACTTTTTTTAAGTTGTTTCGGAACCTCTTTGTCCCAACACTAGTTTTCAGATAAGATTTTATATTCCTTGATTTTTATTTTACACCATTGAGGTTTCAAGAGTTGAATTCTTGAAGTTGGTGAAGGATCTTGGTATAACAGTTACTGAAAAAAAAAAAAATGAAGAAGGTCTGTTTGAATCACCGTGGTCAGAATTTGGGAGACAATGTCTGCAATTGGGCCAAACAATGAAGAGATTTTCTGAAAATTCAGGTCGCCATTATTGTGGCATTTTTGCAAAATAATCAGGATTGTCTTTGCCACGGCTATGCCAGTCTGAACCAAGTATATGCAGGTAGGAAGGCTTTGGAGAAACATTTTTTTTATAGGCCATTTCCCACCTCCTCCCCATATTTTATTATATAAAAATTGTAAACCTAGGTTGAAAGAATTTAACAGGGACTACCACCAAGATTATAGAATTAATCTGTGCTGTTTTTGTTTATCGCATACCAATCTATCTCTCCATCTATCCATTAATCCAACTTAGATTTGGACACATTTAAAGTAACACGTTTTATCAGTTCGCTTGAGTCCTAAGTACTTCACTATGCATTCATTAACTATTTAATTATAAGTCCCATTCAATCCAGAAAGTTTTTCCTATCTCTTCAGGTACCTCTCCCAGAGCTTACACATGGAGAGGTAGCCACTGTCATCAGAATGGTGGATCCTTAAGTAAGTTCATCAGTGGGGTTATATGTACTGTAGAAACAAGATAGTTGTAGAAATCACAACTGATGCAATATCTTGTCTATTACTCTGCAATCAAGTATTTGCCTGAGGTCCAACTCACCAACCACATGGGCCATCCTGAGTTGCTCCCTCCACCTCGTTGAGGCGGTTTGGATAAGGTCTGCATGGAAAACTAGGGAACAGACCTTCCTGCAGTGTTGCTATTTTCATAGGAAATTCAATTCTGGTTCTTGGCTCCAAGTGCCTTTCTCTCCCCGTATTGTCTGACTCCTTGAAGCCATAGAAAGTGCTAACAAATATGCCACAAGGAAATCGGACTCGGTGACAGAATGGCCCGGCCCCAGTCAATGACCTTGAACAGGGAGTAGATGGTCTGCAAGGACCTGCAGCCAGGTCCTGCCACATGTTGCGGTGGCTGGCAGGGCTGCCCCCTAAGATGCTGTCTGTCCTCCGGTCTGACCTTGGACCCTGAGCTCCAGAACCGTCCTTTCATACCTGTTCTGCCTGACCTGTGTCCTCACAGCTCCCAGTGCAACCTCACCATCTCGCCTCTGATTGTTTCTTTCAAGATAAAAACAGACGCTCAGAAACACAGATTTTTTCTTCTTCTTGATTTTGTGTCATTATATTTAAAGACTAACTGCTTTGGGCATTAAGATACTGCTATCTCCATCTGTTTGTATCATTTAATTTGCTGCCAGAATTTTGTACGCTAACATGATTTTAATGGGCAAAACCAAAGCTATGGTCTCCCGTCACACAAGGCCGGTCCGTGATGTTCATTTTCCACTGCCCCTTCTCCAAGCCTCTGTCACATGAACCCCATCTGAGAGTTTCTATTATACTCTGCAGGGAAAACTTTATTTAAAAAATTTTTTTAATAGAAGGCTGGGACTTAAGGGAAAACAACTCGTCTCACAGCTCCGGTTTGATTTTCTCCCTGAGCTTGCCTTTTTTTTTTTGAAGATTCCCCAGAAACAACTTCAGAAATAGGAGTGCCTAGAATTATGTTTGAATCCCTTTTATAACTTCCTGAAATTACTGAGATGATAAGGGGTAGGACAAACATCCCTACTGGGTGATGTCTTGTCCTCATCT
>NW_005878236.1:0-7870 GCF_000147115.1 Myotis lucifugus | reverse complement strand
TTTTAAAGCCCATGAATTATATTTGCCTAAAGTAAGCTAAGCAAACCTTTTAGAAAACTTAAATGACTTCTCTCAATCTAGGAGACATGTGAAAATGTCTTGATACAGATTTTTATAGAAACACTCTTGTCTGTCCTTGAACTTCTCTATCTGCTTTTGTCAAGTGTTTCTGGATAGCCTTTATGAGAATACATAAGCAACAGGTAACCATAGAAGACAACTGGATGATTGACAGACTGAACGCTGTCTGACATTTTACTTTGTAAATGTCTGTATTTTGACTTTTGTACAATTGGAATGCAGTATTCATTCAAAAACTGATTAATGGCAAATAAATTAAGATAAAGAACAAACTTTTGATGGTGCAGTTGTATGTGACTTCTCTAAATTAAGGATGCTAGAGGCAGAGCTATGGGCAGAACTATGTGTGAAAAGATTTTCTGATTCCAAGATCAGAATTTTTTCATGATATTACATTCATATTTTTAAAAAATTCTCCAGGGATGACAGAAGTAACTTAAGTAAAGGAATTTTATATTAATGTGAGCACTTTTATATCTTATATAGATGTGGAAAACCAGATTGTATTTTTCCAGAGGATAACCAAAGGAACCACAAAGCCCTGTACAGCGGGAACTTATTGATTTGTCCAAGGGAAACCTAACACCATGCACACTGTACATTGCTTTTTCAGAAGAATGCTTTGAAATGCATCCGCACAGTTCCCCCTGCTGAGTCTGTGGACTTGCTATTAAAATCAGCACCTTGTTTTGAATAAAGCTCCACTGAGAGCCAATTAGGTTTAAAATTTGGGTTAAAATGAATGACCAGGAATCCATATTACATGATGTTAACAAGCATTAACTTGAAGTTCATTAACTAGCATTTTACAACCTGAATGAATCACAGCTTGGGGATTGCCCATCTTTAATGCCTGCAAGAAGTTCACATTCCTCTTGCTAAAACATGCCCCCTGCTAGGATGTCTTTTCAAGCTAAAATGTTTAAAACCATGAAAAGGTCAGTGGAGTCTCTGGCCTGTTACCTTTAAGTCTGTGTATACACAGTAGTTTGCAAGATTCAAAAGGCCTCTGTCAATTTTAGATAAAGAACAAATTGAAAATAACTAAGAGACATTACTCTATTTTCTCCTATATTGCCTAAGTCAGTGGTTCTCAACTTTCCTAATGCCTCGACCCTTTAATACAGTTCCTCATGTGGTGACCCCCAATTTCATTGTTACAAATTGAACATAATTAAAGCATAGTGAATATTCACAAAAACAATATGTAATTATATATGTGTTTTCCGATGGTCTTAGGCGACCCCTGTGAAAGGGTCATTCGACCCCCAAAGGGGTCACGACCCACAGGTTGAGAACCGCTGGCCTAAGTGAATGATGTCTCCAAGGTATTTTTTTTTCTAGCAAGTTCTTCAAATGACCACAGTAAGTTAAGTCATTGCCTGTATGGCTACCTCTATAATAACAATGATTTACATCGAATGATGTTGTAAGTATAATACAGGTAATATTTTTAAGATATTAAACAAAAATATTTTTTGTTTTTATATTTCTAAGATCTTAATTGTTACCAACCCAGCCAATGCCAAGGTAGGATGAGCTCTCTCTCAGGGAGTCCAGTTGTGTGAGGAAAACTGAGCTTACCTCAGACACAGAGTGCTTGGGAAAAGGGGGGGAAAGAAAAACCCCTTAAGAAAGGAGAAATAGCCAGATATTTATTCAAGGTACCTTTTAAACCAGAAGAGATCTTGTAATACCCCAAACTCACCACTAGAGGGAATAGAGATGAATGAGATTAGCTTAATTCCAATAATTAAAGAAAATAACATCATTTTTGCATTTCATATTCTTAGTGTGCATAGTTTAAATCTACCATATGTGTTTTAAAACATACAAAATATTTTCAAAAGTACTTGCACATGGGAAGGGATAAGTTAAGGGAGAATGGATTGTCCAGGTGAGTCCAATACAATCAATCACAAGGCTCCTTATCAGAGAGAGGCAGGAAGCTCAGAGTCAGTACAGGGCAATGTGACCAGGAACCAAAAGGTTGGAGGGATGCCAGGAAGGGGCCAAGAGTGAAGGAATGCAGGGAACTCCTAGAAGCTGAGCAAAGCAAGCGAATAGGTTCTCCCCTCAGAGTCTCCAGAATGAACCAGCCTTGATTGAAAGGGCGAGGACTATGCCCTCCATCTTGCCCCAGGGTAAGTGCTACGCCCTCCATCTTACCTTGGCCATGTGCTTGGCAAGGAGCTTCTTCCCCGAAGTCTAAGCCTCTGCTAGCCACACCCAGGAACAAGACACCGACTTGCGCCTGGCCAATCGGCAAGGACACAGCCCTTTCTCTTCCCCTTACTCCAACCCCCTATAAGACCCCTCTCCACACAGAGTTCTCTCTCTCTGCTTCCTGCTGCTGCGTCGGCAAGGTGGGGGAGCCGAGCTAGCTCGAATAAAGACTCTTATGCTTTTGCATCGGACCTGGCTGGCTCCCTGATGTGGTTTCTTGGGGATCCTGAAATCTGGGCATAACATTGATGACACCCAGTGACAGTGATTTGGACTTGTGACCTCTACCAATATCTGATGGATGATAAATTCATCAGTTTTAAGCTATTAAACTTGCCAACAAGTGCACTGAACATACATTTTAGTGAAGTTAATTATACATTTATTTAGACTTTTTATTTAATAAATAAAATCCATTTAGGGTTAATAAGAGATCAAGAAAAATTCCTGGCCAGCATGGCTCAGTGGTTGAATGTTGACCAATGAACCAGGAGGTCATGGTTCGATTCCTGGTCAGGGCACATGCCCAGGTTGCCGGCTCGATCCCCTGTGTGGGGTATGGGAAGGGGGAGGGGCAGCCGGTCAATTATTCTCTCTCATCATTGATGTTTCTCTCTCTCTCCCTCTGACTCTCTGAAATCAATAAAAATATATTTTTTAAAAGAAAAAGACAACAGCCTTGCCCAGAGTTAGAGATGGTAAAAACAGATACAGAAGGAGATCTGTGGAGTGAGAAGGTGGATGCAAGAACAGGATTGATTCTTACATTATTTGATCCATCTCCCTCACTTAGGAAAAAAATGAACTGCTCCAGATAAGAAAAATATGTGTTACCTAATTCACATAGCAAATATGTTGCAGAAATATTATTAATCAGGACTCTTACTATATAACCAATGACCATACTACATATCAATTGAGAACTTGAGAAAAAAAATTTCCTAATTTATTAACTAGTAAGGGTGAATGTCATTCAAAGAAACTGACGGACAAAACACTCCTATCTGGATTTACTCAAATAAACAAAATCTGAATTAAATTACTTCTCTGTGCCAGACACATTGCTGGCAATACAGAAATTAACAGGACTTCTTTGGAAGGAGACATATCTGTAAACATATATGGGTATTCTAACTTGACTTTAAATTGTGTCAATAGCTGGGATTTCTCAAAATATCTGGCATATCAGTACAAAAGACCACATGGAATTATTTGAATAAACAGGAACAAGGAGAATTTGCGTGAAAAGTTGCAAAATACCCTAAAGGGAAAGAGAGTCAGAGAAAATGTTGGCCGAAGAATAATGCCGTTAACTTTTATAGCATCATGGCCATCTTTTCATATGAATTCCAATCAGGTCTAATGATTTAATATGATGGGGAAAATTATCTCAAATAAAAAGTAATTAATATGTTTCTAGATATTCTGTTCAACATGATGAGACAAGTCAATACTGTCAACACTGTGACAACAGGAAGGAAGCCCCCATGTTCCCCACTGTCGCATAGACAGAGTGGGTATTTGGCACATGGGAGTTCTGCAGTGAGCACAGAGCTCTAGCAGCATCCTGGGCTGGGGAGATGGGCACCATTACTCAGCAGTGGTGCCCTGGGCAGCTTGCTGGGTGAACTCAGACAGTGATGTGGAAAGAGCTTGCAGCTTCTCAGGCAAAGGTGTTCATCCAGTAGGACCAGAACAGGAAAAGAAGAAAATGACAAAGCTGCTCAGTGGCAAAAGTCACTGGAGATCCTCAAAATCTTTGGAAGCATTTTAAAGGCTAGAGGACACCTAGCCAGTGTGGCTCAGTGGTTGATCACCTACCTATGATGATCACAGTTCAATTCCCAGTCCGGGCACATGCCTGGGTTGCAGGCTCAATCACCAATAGGGGGTGTGCAGGAGGCAGCCAATCAGTGATTCATTATTGATGTTTCTATCTCTCTCTCCCTCACCCTTCCTCTCTGAAATCAATAAAATTATATATATATTTTAAAAGGCTAGAGGAGCTGCATTAGTGGATGGAATGCAATTCAAAGAAATTCTATTAAAGTTAGCATGACTCTATATATCTCTACAGTTAGTTTGATCTAGGAAAACATGGGTTTCACATATGCAGGTAGCTAGAAAGATATAAATGGAAAAATAATAGAGTGTAATACATGCTGTAATAGGAAATTATACAAGTTATAGAAAATGTATACACATACATATTCACCCAAGTGGCTGAATATGGGCCATAAGAACCTGTGCATTTTATGTTTTAAAAAATTTCTTCTTGCATTTTCCCAAAATGCACATTTCACAAACGGAGCTCAGCCTTTCTACCTACAGCAATAATAATAGAAAATTAAAATTTTATAAAGGCATGTGGCCCGTGTCAAATCATTATGACTTTACCTGTAATAAAGGGTCTATTAATATGGATGAGTTAAAAATGATCTCGTTAATCGGTTTGAGACATGATGAAAATCCATCCAAGCAGAAAAAAAAACTAAAAGACTATACTTTCAAAAGCCAAGAACAATTAAATCCTCGCAAGGAAAATGTCCAAGGGAATTTCACAATTTTGGGCAAGTGAAGATGAGGAGACTCAAAGATATTGCTCAGTTAATTCCCCACCATCAGAAGATTGGGGGGAAGCTGTAAGCATGCTGTCTCTTCCCAAAAGGGACAAAAGCCTTTTTTGGTCTTTATTAATTAAGGTATTACATATGTGTCCTTATCCCCCCATTGCTCCCCCCCAACGCCCCCCCCCCCCACTCATGCCCTCACCCCCCTGGTGTCTGTGTCCATTGGTTAGGCTTCTATGCATGCATACAAGTCTCTTGGTTGATCTCTCCCCCTTACCCCCAACTTCCCCTACCTTCCCTCTGAGGTTTGATGGTCTGATTGATGCTTCTCTGTCTCTGGATCTATTTTGTTCCCTCCAGTATCTCCAAAGGGTGGAGATATATATATATATATAATCTCACAGGGGCAGTTGAGCTGCTTCATGCCTTGAGGGATTTTTGTACATAAGTGAGATTATTTATTTTTCTTTTTTTATAAATATGTCTTTATTGATTTTTAGAGAGAGAGGAAGGGAGAAGGATAGAGAGATAGAAACTGATGAGAGATGAACTTCATCGATGTGCCCTGACTGGGAATCCAACCGTTGACCTCTTGATTCCTGGGTTGACACTCAACCACTGAGCAACACTGGCCAAGCTAAGTTAGATTATTTTTAATACTGCTTGTTATGATCCATTAATAGATTTTGAAATCAATTTGGCATTGCAATCTGTGTATAAGGAAGCAGATGGGACTAGACTAGAATAGGTGATATCACAGCACCTCTGACCTAAGAAATTTTTGTTTCATTTCTCTGAGTGCATGCCTTTGTACTGAATCAGTGCTCACTGCGTTTCCCATAGTACATCATGGTGAAACAGTGTTTAAATACATTGAATGAAACGGTGAGGCTTATATTCTCATTTTTCCCCAGAACAAGAGTTCCTACAGATTTAACACAGTTGACAGAAGTTGTTGAGTGGAAGTAATTTTATAAGATCACACTCACAGAATGGTAGCACTTGTGTCCTTTTCAGCATTTCTGCAAGGGTCTTAACTAGGGATCTAATGTGGTGGTGCCTCATTCCAAATATTCTTATCTGCACAAAGGCTGCCTTTGCTAATCCTCTAGACTAGCTTCAGTTTTTAGTACATCTGTTTGCTTCAAGGTGGTAATTCTAGTTTGTATCTCATCCCAACTTTCTTATACCATTTTCCTCAACATATTATTGCTTCCTGTTTTGATAGTGTCAAACAATCATCTTCAACCTAATTATGACACAGAATCTAGTTCATGTTTTATAATAAAAGGGTTTGAAAAACAATAAATATCAATCAACGTAAGTATAGTATGCCTAGTGCTGAGATACGTGTTATAGGATATAATAAATACTTAATGTTTCACTGTCAGGAAATATACAATCTATAAGATGAAGTAAAACATAAAAAAGAGCTTCAAGGAATATAAGACATTATGTAATTAAGGACTAAATTGTGTGGGTTGTACAGATAATAATAAGGGGAGAAATTAATGTACAAACACTATAAAATAGTCCAGGGATATTTTGTGATGGGTTCAAAACTAGAGTCCATCAGGAATATTTTAAGGTGAGTTAGTTGAAGATTTTTCCTTCTTCTGGGAAGCCTGGGAATAATTGGACAAATGAGAGTTTTGGTGACATGAAAATTAGAAGGATGATGAATATCCTAGAGCATGGGAAACCTTTGAAGGCATAACTGGCTGAGATCCACCCTGGCAGAGCCCTGAGAATCCAGGGGAACACCTGAGGGGCTTGAGGAGGGTGGAAGGCCATGGAACATGAAGGTGGGTGTGTTAAAGATAATCCAATGCATTTGAAATCTTTCCCAAACTAACACTAAAGCAAAAAGTGGAGAAAGGTCACAAGTTAAGAAGGTGGGAGGGGGCGGGAGGAACTGTTTGCTAAGAGAGAATGCTATAGATTACTTCAAAAGATTATCAATGTTCTGTCCTAGTGACATCTCTCTTTTTAGCTAAAAGCTACGTAGAGTTTATATACTTGGAAAGACTATTCTTCTTTATCAGAAACTGCTTAGCCAAAGGAAGAAAAAGGGCACAAAGATAAAAGGACCTTTCTTCTTTCTCCTTTTTAATTGACTTTTCACATGTGTAAGAAGAGGTCTAATAACTCAATAAAATTTGGCTTAGTCTTCTGCTCACTGTTGCCGTCTATGAGGAATTGATTTCAGTAATTAAGAGACTGGATATAAGAGTGGGTTGAAAAATTAGTTGTTGAAGTGCAGAGGTAAGCAAAACAGGGTGATTTATCAGCATCATGTTGTCAGCGATGTCCCAGGCTTTGTCTACATTTTTCTCTACCACCTTTAACTGGTGGCTTGTGTTCTCACATGCTCCATGGTGAAATATTGCTGCGGGAGCTCCAGTGGTCATGTTACTATTCCAAGTGGAACAATGGAAAAAGACAAGGGCATCTTGCAAAAGGGCAAAGCAGATGCCAACTGTCTGAAGCAGATACTCTCTCAACTTTCTTCCAACTCTATGAGGCTAAAGCAGCGGTTCTCAACCTGTGGGTCGGGACCCCTTTGGCGGTCGAACGACCCTTTCACAGGGGTCGCCTAAGACCATCCTGCATATCAGATATTTACATTATGATTCATAACAGTAGCAACATTACAGTTATGAAGTAGCAACGAAAATAATTGTATGGTTGGGTCACCACATGCAGAACTGTATTTAAAGGGCCAGAAGGTTGAGAACCACTGGTAAAGGCATGGTCCAAGGCAACAAAAAGTGTATTCTCATATTACTATAGAGCCATTAAAACACTCTCTGTACTCTTAACACTGTGATAAAGATATAAACATTTTGTTAGAAAATAAACTAGAGAATATATGTACCTCGATGTTAGTATTTAGGAAGGTATGGATTATTTCATAATTATTATGATTATCAATAATTAAAAAGTGCCTAAATATGGATGATGAAACTGAGGCTAAAGAACTTGCTAATATC
>NW_005878235.1:0-7874 GCF_000147115.1 Myotis lucifugus | reverse complement strand
TCTGAGATGCAGGATGGTCTTAGGCGACCCCTGTGAAAGGGTCGTTCGACCGCCAAAGGGGTCACGACCCACAGGTTGAGAACTGCTGCTCTAGAAGCTCCAAGAAAGCACAGGTCCTGTCAGAAACCGCTACCTATGCCCCCACGGCCTAGCACAGTGCCTGGCACATAGGTGGTACTCAATGAACATTTCTTCCATTAGTGAATGAATGAACCTTCTCTCTCTGAAGACTCCATCTGCTCACTTGTACACAGGGAGGTCAGTTTATCAACTACCTGGCTAAGCTATGGGTGAAGTTCAAGTGACAGCCACCCAGGTCTCTCAAGAAGGAACCGGAAGGAGCCTAGGCCTGCAACTGCACGTTGGACAGGGGAGGAGACAGACCTGTTTTGTGAAGCTCAGGCATGAGGCGCAGGAAGATGGGACGGGCATAGAGGGGCAGCTCTTTCTCCAGCAGCTGTGCAAAGTGCTCCAGGTCGCAGCTGCCAGTGGGGTTGGCCACAGCAGCCATTCCGGCTCGGCCCTCGGTTCCTGGGGGTAGTGGAGTGAACCGTGAGCGGCTGGCAGTGCCCCCTGGTGGCACCTCCCCACACATACCTGGTATCTCCCACCAGCCCATACAAAGATACCTGGAACCTCGACCCCATATACTGCCACATCGGCCATGTCTAGCAGGCGGCTAAGTGTGCCCTCCACCTCCGTGGTGGACACATTCTCGCCTTTCCAGCGGAACGTGTCCCCCGTGCGGTCTCGGAAATACAGGTAGCCCAGCTCATCCATCACCAGTACATCACCTAGGAAGGGGGTGGGAGATAGGGCTTAGGCCAGGGAGTCCTCGCTGGATCCCAAGGATTTGCTTGGCTGTAGGGGATGGGATTGGGGGAGTCCTGGGGAGGTGTCCTCTGAAGGTGGGAAAGACCCCTTCATCTCTCTCCATCCCTACCCTCTGATGGGGCTGTGAAGGGCTAGGGAGAGGTGCCACTCACCGGTGAGGTAAGCCTGGTCCCCCTTGCTGAAGACATCTTTGGCGATCTTCTTATTGTTGGCGCCCTGGTTGAGGTAGCCATCGAAGCGCCGCAGGGGGTCCTGCTGGATGATGCGGCCCACCAGCTGGCCTGGCTCACCTGGGGGCGGGAAGGCGGGGACAGATTTGCCATGGTGGCCTCTTCCACTGAGCTCCCCCACCCCCAAATGCACCCTACATGCTGATCTGACCTCTGGTCACACTACTTCCCAAAGAAATTCCCCCCCCTCCCCCCCAGTCCATCCCCCAGGGCAGGGAGCTTCTCTTGGCAGGCCTGACACAGGTAGGCACTCGGTGATGTCTGGTCACCTGAGCCAATGGAAAGATGAACAAATAGATGAAAGGGTGGCTGAACCCTACACGGACAGTCTGGCCAAAGCAGCCTCCCCTGGGCTCCTGGCTCAGCTCAAAGAGCTGCATGTTCTGCACCACATGATCCTCCGGGCCACCCCATGAGGCAGTGCTGCCATGAGCCCCATTGCAAGGTGGGGGGACTCGGGCCCAGAGCTAAAGGGCTGAGCTAGGATCATCCCAGGCGGCCTGGACCCAGGGTCCTCAACACAAAAGAGAATAGATGAACTGAGGGAATAAACAACTAAGAGAACTGACTGATGGCCACTGGTCAGAACAGGGTTCCCTCCCACCCACCTGTCCTGTCTTCCTCCTGGGCCAATCCCTCCCCTCTGACCCCCAATTCCAACCACAGGGCAGACCTGGCTGGCAGGGGAGGCAGACACCATCGGGCCCCCGGATCAGCTCCATGGTGTCCTCGTTGACACGTACCAGCCGGATCGGGTACACGAAGGACAGGATGCGGCTGTTGAAGCCACAGGCTCCCACCTGCAAAGGCCAAGACCTGGGCCTGGGCTCTCCCCATGCGCCCAAACTGGGCCATGTGAGTGGGGGACACTCCAGCACCCACTCCCTCGCTGGAACTCTGCCCTCCCTTCGGCTGCCAGTGCCTCCGTGATCCATCCACACCCCCGGCCTGAGTAGTACCTGGCTGTCAAAGTTGCCCAGGCTGCAGTTGCACTCAGTGGCCCCATAGAACTCGGCCACCTGGGGGATGTTGAAGCGACCAGAAAATTCGGTCCAGATGGACTGACGGAGGCCGTTGCCCAGCGCCATGCGCACCTTGTGCCGCTTTTCCACCTCCCGCGGCGGCTGGTTCAGGAGGTAGCGGCACAGCTCGCCGATATACTGCACAATCTGGAGGTGGACGTGGTGAGTCTGGGTCTCTGAGGTTGCTCTCACTTCCCGCCTCCCAGCCCCTCAGGCCCCCACCCCTGCTAGCTCTGTCCCTCCCCACCGGGCAATCCTTTCCCTCTCCGGGCCTCAATCTCTCCATCTGTCAATGGACAACTGGCTGCCTCAGCTGTAAGACAGGCGTCCCCGAGTGGGGCTGGTGGGAGGGTCACGAGGGGACAGGGATGGCTCATCTCCTTCCCTCTCACTCACTGTGCAGTTGTACTTGATACAATCATCCCAGAACCGAGAGGCTGAGAATTTCTTCCGGATAACCACTGTCATGCCATGGAGCAGGCACTGCCCGATTCCCACGATGTTTCCTGAAGGCAGAGTGAGCCCTGGAGGTCAGTGAGGTGGGACACCCTTCCCTCCAGAGCCTCGTCTTACCCAGACCTTTGGTCTCTCTCTTTCCTGTCCTCTCCCTCCAACACTAATGACAATCACTCCCCTAGTCAGACATCTTCCATGGCTTCCCTGTGCTTACTGGATCAATTACACATTCCCCAGAGCCTGCAGAGCTGGCCCTAAGTTCCCGTTCCTATAACTGTAATGATGCCCTTCAACTGGGGGTGGGGAGTGGGGGGGGCGGGCAAAGCTAGCCCGCCTGGCTTCTGCACCTCACATCTGCCTGCATTGAGTACACCTCTTCCAAGAAGCCTTCCTGGCCAGACTGAGCTCTTCCCTGGAGCTGAGCTCCTGTTCCCTGGCCCTCCCGTACTCACCACGCTGTTTCTTGTATCATGGAAGGTGTGCTCCCATCATTCATCCTGCCCCAAACACACACCCAACTCTAAGCACCTTGAGGACAGGAACTATATTTATCCCATCTCTGTCTTCCCTTAAGCTCTTAAGACCAAGCAGCAAGGCCATGTATATCCACGGGAACAAACTGAACAGTCAGATCAGCCCAGGTGCCCTGCGGGACATGGCCATACAAGCAATCAGACTGGTGTGGCCATCTCGTTTTTGTTATTGTTGTTGTTTTTTGTTTTATTTTTTGGCCATCCTTGTTCAGAGCTCCAGTCAATGGCCACATCTGGATCTGAACCCTGATTTCACTCGAAAGCTCATGTGTTTCAACTGCAACATGCCGCCTGCCAAGAGGGAGTGTTTCTGAGGCCCCAGGGCAGTGATGGCGAACCTATGACACGCGTGTCAGAGGTGACACGCGAACTCATTTTTTGGTTGATTTTTCTTTGTTAAATGGCATTTAAATATATAAAATAAATATCAAAAATATAAATCTTTGTTTTACTATGGTTGCAAATATCAAAAAATTTCTATATGTGACACGGCACCAGAGTTAAGTTAGGGTTTTTCAAAACGCTGACACGCCGAGCTCAAAAGGTTCGCCATCACTGCCCTAGGGGTTCTGGGATGGAGGAGAGGCCCACGTTACCTGCGGAGTGGTAGAGTGGGAGGCAGTCGTAGACAATGTCATCGGGCCGCATGCGAAATCCGTAGTACACCAGGGCAGCCATGCGGTAATACCTGAGAGGGCAGAGGGCGGAGAGCTCAGTGGGCCCCTGGGAAGGCAGAAGGGGAGGCTCCTGGGCCCTGTCACCCCGGCTCTCCCCCCCAGGCCCTGTCCCTTACCTGCTGTGCACCACGATGGCAGCTTTGGGCAGCCCCGTGGTGCCCGATGTGTAGATGTAGAAGAGCTTATCTGAAGAAAACAGACACATAAGCATCTGTGAGAGGGGGCAGCACAGGGCTGAGTGCGGAGTCAGACGGACACCCGTGTGTGCGCATCATTCAGTGCCCACTCCCATCACACCTCCTCCAGAAGGCTACTCTGATGACTCCAGACACCACCCTCTGCTCTAATGCCTGATCTGTTCCATCAACAAACGTTTTCTGGGCCCTCACTCTGTGCCAGGCCCAGGGAGACATCAGTGACCAAGAAGAGTACAGGCTCTGCCCTGGTGGAGGTTGCAGCCATGTGAGACAGGCAGGTGCAGACAGGCATTCCAACACTGAGCACAAAGGGAAGCACAGGGCCTGTCGAAGCCCAGGGGCACCTGACCCAGGCTTCAGGGAGGGGAGGTGGCAACAGGGAGGGCTTCCCAAAGGAGGTGATGCCACCTCAGAGCGCGGGGAGGTCTTAGAGCGCGGGGAGGTCTTAGAGCGCGGGGAGGTCTTAGAGCCTTAGAGCGCGGGGAGGTCTTAGAGCCTTAGAGCGCGGGGAGGTCTTAGAGCCTTAGAGCGCGGGGAGGTCTTAGAGTCTTAGAGCGCGGGGAGGTCTTAGAGCGCGGGGAGGTCTTAGAGCGCGGGGAGGTCTTAGAGCGCGGGGAGGTCTTAGAGCCTTAGAGCGCGGGGAGGTCTTAAAGCCTCAGAGCGCGGGGAGGTCTTAAAGCCTTAGAGCGCGGGGAGGTCTTAGAGCCTTAGAGCGCGGGGAGGCCTCAGAGCGCGGGGAGGCCTTAGAGCGCGGGGAGGCCTCAGAGCGCAGGGAGGGCCTCAGAGCGCGGGGAGGTCTTAGAGCGCGGGGAGGTCTTAGAGCGCGGGGAGGCATGAGCTGCAGGGAGGCATGAGCTGCAGGAAGCAGGGTGCTGAGGTCGCTCCTGCACCACTGGCCATTTCTTTTTCCCACCCTGCAGCCCAGTCCAGGGACTGCCACATTACGGTTTCTGTATGAGGCTCACCCCCCCCTAGGCTGGAGGCTCCAGGAGGTCCGGAACACCATGGGGTGACTGCATGTTCCTTGTTGACCATCTCCTGCTCGTGTGTGCCTGCTGTATGCCAGCCTAGGCTGCACACCATGAGGGCAACAGGCTGAACCAGTCTGAGTCCCTGCCCTCAAGTGGCTTACAACAGCACCAGGAGATAAGATATGACAGATTACATGACTATAATGAGGACAATGACCTGTTACTGAGCCCTTCCTGTCACACCCTAGTCTCCCAGTGCATCTCTTTCAATCCTTAGTCACTACACAAAATAGATGCTGTTACCACCCCCAATTTTATGGCTGTAGGAACCCAAGGCTCAGAGGGGCAGCTCAGGTGTTCAGGGTCACACAAGGGAAGCAACAGAGCCAGAATATGAACTAGTCCAAGCTCTGAGCCACCAGGAGATATAGCAAGCTCTGGGCTCCACAAAGCAGTATAGAAGAAGAGAGGCAAGAGGGTCTGGGGGGCTGCCTGGAGGAGGGGAGGTGGAGACAGGCAGCCCAGTACAGGGGAGGATCACAGCTCAACAGGGGCCTGCACTGAACAGGTGCTGGATGAATATTTAAAGGGCCCCGGGCCCAACTCCAAACAAAACTCAGAAACAGCAGGTTCCTGGGCTCCGCATGACCCTGCACATGTTAGGCATCCATGAAGGCTGTTTGACAAATCAGAATCAGATTTTGTGAGCTCCTGTGTACTCAACACCATGCCTAGCACTTTCCTACATACCAGCTCATTGAACCTGCACAGTAACCCCAGAGTTACTGTACCCATTTTCCCAGATGGAAAAGGGAGGTGACACGACTCACTCCAGGTCACACAGCAAGTATGCAGAACACAGGCTCTGGCCATGAGGCCAGTGATCTGTCCTTGGCCACCTTAGGGTCCCTCTGTGGGGGATGGGGGACTCACCTGTGAAGCCCTTGTCAGGGCGACTGGGCAGGTGCTTGGGGGCATCTTCCAGCAAAGGGTCCAGGTGCTCCGTGCTGGCAGGCACTAGGCTGGGCTCCCACGGACCAGAGCAGAAGAGGCTGATTGAAGGGTCCAAGCTGCCACGGATCTCAAAGACAGCTGCGGGGGAGACAGGGCAGATCAGCAGGCTGGCCAGGAAACCGTGTTCCCAGGAACTCTGCTCATGTCAGGGCTGGGCATGTTGTCCGGGGAGGCTGGCTGGGTAGGCGGAGAGAGAAGCACCCAGGACCTCATAATAAGAAAGATGCTGATAGGAGGCTCTTTATATGCATTCTCCTGCTCGCACAGTGGGCTCTTTATATGCATTCTCCTGCTCGCACAACCTAGGACGTAGGTACCAATATCAGCCCATTTTACAGATGAGGAAATTGAGGCTCTGAGAATGAGAGGGACTTGCTCACAGCTAGAATACGCTGAAGCTGGGAATCGAAGCCAGCTCTATCTCACATGAAGGTTTACTAGTCCGTGGGGGTCTGGTTAGAAGGAAGGAGTGGGGCTCAGAGGCTAGCAGCCCTCCAGCCTCTTCAGACAGCCTTCTCTCAGGCTCCCCCATGCATTACAGATGTCCACCCGCCCTAGGCATGGGCCAGGTCTGGCCCACTTGGCCCCATTTCCTCTGGCTTCCTCTTTTTTTGTCCGAACATCTCCACTCTCCCTGCTGAATCTGTCCTCTTCCCCTTTCAACTTCTCAATAACCTTCCCTGTCCATTACTCCACAAACCACAGCAGCGTGGGGAGAAAGAACAGGAACACTGTGGCCCAGCCCAGATCAAATCTGGGTTCCACCACTTACCAGCTGCATGAGTTCCTCACACCACTATGAACCTCAGTCTCCTCATCTACAAAGCTGATGACAGTCCCTTCCTCAGCAGGCTTTGTGAAGATTAGAGCTGCTCTTGTAAAGGACCATGCTCAGCACCCAGTTAACATACCAGGTAAGCTCTGCAGGACAGCAGAGAATGGACTCTTGTTCCCATTTTACAGATGAAGAAATGAGGCCTAATCAGTCACAAGAATGGTTACCAATTAAATCTGAGGACTCACCTACCACCAACCACTTTGTTAATGCTTCAGGTGAAGTATTGCCTTGAAAACAGTATGAGTAGGTACTACAGTGAGGAAACGGAGGCACAGAGAATTCTGGTCTCTTACTCAGGATCACCAGCTTACCAGTGGCAGAGCCCAGGCCGTCTGATTCTAAGGCTCATGCTCTTAACCTCGGAGCTACACAGCTTCCCCCAGGGCTGGAAGAGGTCTGTGCAAGGTCCCATGAGACTTCCTGCCTGTCCCTGCCTCTTTGGGGCTCACCTGGGGCCATCTCGCTGCCAAAGATGAGGGCCCGGGCCCGGGAGGTGGTCAGGCAGTGGCGCAGGGCGTCCCGCCGCAGGTTGGTGTTGATCAGGGCCGCCTCCACGCCCAGCTTGGCCATGCCCAGCCACAGGCCCACGAACTCATTGCGGTTCTCCATGAAGAGGGCAGCCACGTCGCCGGAGGCCAGGCCCCGGGCTTGCAGGAAGTTGGCCACACTGCTCGAGTAGTCATCCAGCTGGCGGAAGGTCCAGTGTGTGTCTGTGCCCTCAAAGATCAGGGCTGTCTTGTTAGGGTGGCGCTGTACCGTAGAGGCAAACAAGATGGGCACTGTCCGCCGCTGCCGCAGGTACCGCCGGACCTTCGCCTTCACCTTCAGGAGCACCAGGCCGCCACTGTGTGGGAGCCAGCGAGGGAGCTGTGACTGCTGAGGCTGGGAGTGGGGGGTCCCTGCACCCCGCCCCAGGGTGCTGCCCCATGGGCCTCAGGCTCCTGAGCCCCATCACTTGCAACACTCCCCTTGTCCAGCACCTGTATGCTGGGCACCATTACACACACCAGCCTGCTTATGTCGTACAGGGACCAGGGCAATTACTCCCTCCCCCGTACAGAGGGGGAAACAAGGCTCTGCCAGCAGATGGCTTGCCCTGGCT
>NW_005878234.1:4810-7974 GCF_000147115.1 Myotis lucifugus | reverse complement strand
TGAGTGACTGCACCCTAAGGTGTCCATGAGGGATCAGTGGGACCCGGAAAGGGGTTTCTTTGGGCTTGTCTTAGGATTTTGATAATAGCTTTAAGTTCAGTCTTTTTTATCACTATCTTAGAGGAAAATGTGTGTTTATCAGACTTGCAGATAGGATAAAGTGGGGCAAGATAAAGTATATGACAGAATCAGCATCCTAATGTAGACTTGGTCGAAGTAATGCACTAAATGAAATCTAATGCAACAATGTAAGGCCTAGCGTTAGAATCTGAAAGTCTGTTGGGTAAGCACAGTACTGCCTGGTGGAAATACCAGGGGAAAGGACTGAAAAGTTTTCATTGGTAATTTGGGCTCAATAAGTAAACAGCGTGACTTGACTTCTGAAAATGCTAAGGGGCTCTCACGTGATCGGAAGAACAGGTTCTGTTTTTTCCTGTGACATCCTACCTAGCTTACACTTGTCATTGATTAGGGATCCTAGTCACCTGGAGCTCATTCAGACTCGGAGCTTAGGAGATGGGGAGAAGGTGAGTGCTCAGCCGGAAGAAGAGTAAATGATAGCCCTCCTTATCATTTACTGTCCACACCAGGGCTGAGAGTGAAAGAGTGAACTGCTAGCAATTATGCGGGGTTGCCTGGCATGAGCTAGGATTGTCCTGGGCCAATGGGAACGTATGGTCACCTGATGACAACCGTCTTCAAATATGTGAAGGTCTGTTATGTGAAAGAAAGCTTAGACCTCATCCGCGGGAGAGACACAACTACAACACGTGCATCTTTTTCCTTATGATGAGCCACAGTCTGATTCTTCTGGAAGAAGGGGTTGGGTTGCCCGGCAAGGTGGTATGTTTCCCATCACTGCAGATGCCAAGAGTTCGTGTATCTGCCCTTTCAAAGTCTCGATAATACACAGGTTAGTTGAATCAGTTTGTACAATCTATCAAATGTTTGTGTACGTCTCCGTTCCAAGCACTGTGCAGATGTCCATTTTCTCATTCCATGTGGCTTAACCATTTGTGTGCTCCCGGCCCGTGCCCTTCACAGAGAAGGTTGCTCTCCAGGTCTTGGGGGGCCTCTCTGATAGACCGTCTTCTTTCATCTTTTGTGGCAGCAGCGGGATCGTCCATTCTGTGTGGGGCAGAGCCCCCTCCTCCATTCACCAGAGTGCAGGGCCGCAAGCCTTTGTCTCTGGCCTTTTTCTTCACTTTCAGCCCCTGCTCTCCTCTGGCCCGGGAGCCCATGTCCACACAGCGGTAGCCTCCCCCGCTGCCGCCTTGTTCACGTAGCATCTTTCTGTTCCTAAGGACCTGTGTTTTTATTTTCATTTCTGTGAGGCTTGGGTTTTATGCTGCATAGAAGATGCCTCTTTTCCTTTTCGGGGCAGAGCGATCTCTTAAACGTTCAGGGGCCTGAACGCGGGCCTGTTCCGTCTCTACGTGTTGTCTAGGTCCTTCCTTGGCTTCCACAGGACACTGGTGTCGCGGGATCTTTGGAGCTTGTTTCGTCCTTTACAGCAGCTCCAAGAGGCGGATGTGCCTGTTCCCATTTTATAAATGAGGTTTAGAAAGGCGACCTACCCAGGACTTGGCTAAGCTGGATCCAAACCCAGGTCTTTCCATGTGTCCATGTGATTATTCATTCCACCAGCGTCCGAGCCTGGATGTGCGAGGCATCGGAACAGATTCATAACAAGTCACCTTCCCGTCTCCCCAGACACACACTCTGGCCACAGTGGGCATTTCCTGTACCTCCGGGCTGCTGACTTGTTCCTGCCTGGTCAGTGAGGCGGGCCCGCCCCTGCTGCCACGCCGTTTGGACTCTAGAGGACTAAACGCATATAGAGCAGCAGTTCTATATCGGTAGATAATGTCTTCTTCATTGCAGAGCAGCAGAAGCGACATTTAAATGGAAACCTGAAGTATATAATAGGAGTGAGCTAGAAAGGGGATGGATGAGACCATTTGTGGGGACAGAGAAGAGAGAGCATGTGTTGAGTCTCCACAGAAACTTGATGCTCTGGAGGTTCAGAAAGAATTGTGTGTGTCGGGGGGGAGGGGGGGGCGGGGAGGGAAGGAAGAAGGGAGAAAGGAGGAGGCTTGATACAGGATTGGAGAGTTAGGCAAGGGCTAGATCAAGGTCTTGGTAGTTCAACCTGAGTGCAATATTTTTTCTTTCCCTTTGATGTTATTTATTGTTGGAATAGGTAAAAGTATCACACAAATTTGTTTTCAAGAGATAACAGAGGGTATAACACGGTTACCTCCTTCCTGTCTCTGTCTTTCCTCCTCCAATTCCTTTCCCTGGAGACATCTGTGCTTCCATGTCCTGTTTATCCTCCCGTAGGTATTCTGTGCGTTACAGGAAAATGCACAACTATTTGTTTTCATCACTCTTTTTAAACAATAGTAAAATATCATATACCTGTTCTACATACCTTACTTTTCTCAGTTAACATATGTTAGATATCATCCCATGGCAATATAGAGCTGTCTCCTTTTTTTATGGCTGCATAGTATTCCATTGCAAATATGTTCTCTAGTTTATCTAGCTGGTCTACGGGAAGTGGAAAACAGATTGAGGGAGAAGAGCAAGATGGTAGAGGTAGACGATAACTAGTAAGCTATTTCAGTAGTTAGGGCAGGAGGTTCTGTTGACTTGGTTCAGAGAGTGGCAGTGAAGACGGAGATGAAGTGGCTGCGTGTAAAAGAGACAACACGAGGCAACAAGAGGTTCTGTTGACTGATGGGATGTTAGGGGTGAAACACAGGGATGACTTCTAGCCTCTCAGGCTTGAGCAGTTGGGTAGATGATGATGCCATCTAGCAAGTTGGTTAACACCAAACGAAGGCCCAGGTTGAGCTCAGTGGCAGATCTGTTGAGTTTAAAGCATTTGTGAAACGTGCAGGTGGAGATGTGGAGTGGTCATTTGGCTATTGGAGTCTAGTCTCAGATGAGAGGGTTAGTCTTAAGATGTGAATTCGGGAAATGTTATTGTGGAGCAATGCACTTCTATGACTGTGGTAATTGAACTTTTGGGAATGGTTGAGATCATCCTGGTCAGTGACCTGGTCGAAATGTCCATGTGGTGGAACGTGCTTAAATACAGTTCGTTCTGTAGGCTGTTATTAAAGCCACTGAATGAGTTTGTAGAGATCATTACAATT
>NW_005878234.1:0-4710 GCF_000147115.1 Myotis lucifugus | reverse complement strand
GCTTTTTCTGCCAAGAAGTTGGCTGCCACACACTCTGCAGAGCTCATTTATGCCCAGTGCCTGACAGATGGCTGGGAGTTAGCAGTTTTTCTCCCCATCACTCCTTCTCTCATTGAACACAGACTGAGCAGGCCCGTCTACCTGTCCAGGGAGCGTTCAGGGAGCATGTTCACTTTCAGCGTTGTTTTGGGGTAGTCACTGTTTCCAGTGGCTTCTTTTGCTTCCTAGGTATTCATTTCAGTTAGCTGCGTGTCCTTATCTTTAACTTGGTCCTCCGAGTTATTTTAGCTCAATGTAGTGATGCATGTTCACAACAATGGTATTTTTTTACCCAGGATTTTCTATTAACAAAGCTTCCAGACATGCATGAATTGTGGTTAAAATATAAAACATCCCATACATATGCGTACTGCTAAACAGGGAAACATATATAATGGTCTTCCAAGACTTTCCTTATATAGTCACATGTTACTGTTAGTACTGAGTCATTTTTCCACAAAAGAGTAGAAACGGTGGGCGGAGGAGGTGGCCTGTGAGGAATTTAGGTTCTTTAAAGTGGTTACAGTCAAAGAAATGCCAAAGGCCTTGGCCTCCTAGTGTGGTGGCCATCAACTCTGACCTAAGTGTTAACTCAAAGAGATGATACAGGGTTTGTCCTTACCCTTGAAAGAAACAACACAAAAATACTTTAGAAATAAAAGACATTACAAAACAAAAACATTATGTAACTATTTAAGAATTATGAATACTATGGTAGTTAAAGTATAAAGTTTCATAAGAAAAGTAGTATTGTAGATGCTAAGCTTATTATTTAATAAACATTCCTTCTTTTCAGTCTTAACTTTCTAAAACACTTTTTATTTAAACCATATTAAAATTGACCCCTTTCTCACCACACAGTAATAGTAAAAACAAACTCCCTAATAAAAGATTTGGGCCCTAGCCGGTTTAGCTCAGTGGATAGAGCGTCGGCCTGCAGACTGAAGGGTCCCAGGTTCGATTCCGGTCAAGGGCATGTACCTTGGTTGCAGGCACATCCCCAGTGGGGGGTGTACAGGAGGCAGCTGATCGATGTTTCTCTCTCATTGATATTTCTAACTATCCCTCTCCCTTCCTCTCTGTAAAAAAATCAATAAAATATATTTTAAAAATAAATAAATAAGTAAAAGATTTGGGCAGACTCTTGACCAAAGAAGATATGTTAATGGAAGATGAATGCATGACGGATGCTAACCGTAGTCACCAGGGAACTGCAAATTAAAACCACAACGAGATACTACTATACAGCTATGGGAATGGCTAAATAAGAAAGCAAACAAGCAAAAAACTTGCTAATACCAAGTGCTGGTGAGGATGGGGAGCTCCTGGAACTCTCACACATTGCTAATGGGAATGCAGTGTAGTACAGCCACTTTGGTGAACAGTTAATTCTACCTTTACCTCTCAACCCGGCAACCCTACTCCTAGGTCTTTACTCAAGAGACATGAAAACATGCCACCCTCAATTACTGAATGAATAAACAAACTGGCACTTCTGTGCCAAAGTACTATCAATAGTAAAAGCAACAAACCATTGGAACAACATGGATGAATTGCAAATGTATTGTGCTAAGTCACTGTTTCTCAACCTTCTTATTCATCCCCATCCCTTTTACATATTTCCCCCTCTAATTGTCCATTCCCCTCTTGAAATATTTTTAAAATACATTTTTGTTGATTTCAGAGAGAGGAAGAAATAGAAACATCAATGATGAGAGAGAATTATTGATTGGCTGCCTCCTGCACGCCCCCTACTGGGGATTGAGCCCGCAACCCCGGTATGTGCCCTTGACTGAAATTGAACCTGGGACCCTTCAGTCCACAGGCTGACGTTCTGTCCACTGAGCCAAACCAGCGAGGGTCCCCTTCATGAAATTTTAATACCACTGATGTATTGCCTGTCTGTTTATGGACTGTAGCCCTTTGGAGGACAGACCATTGGAAACCTTCGCAAAAGCTAAGGTTTTGCACCTGCCAACGACCAGTTTTCACCTCCTGGGGGAGAATGTCTCTCTTGCTTCGCATTGAGAATTCATGGGCTGAGTGAAGGAAGCAAATTCAAGGGGCTACATACTGTGTGATTTCAATTTAGTTGCCATTCTTTTTTCCCCTCTTTATATGTATTTTTTATTGATTTCAGAGAGGAAGGGAAAGGGAGAGAGATAGAAACATCAATGATGAGAGAGAATCATTGATTGGCTGCACTCCCCCTACTGGGAATTGAGCCTGCAACCCTGGCATGTGCCCTGACCTGGAATTGAACGTGACCTCCTGGCTCATAAGCCGATGCTCATCCACTGAGCCACGCTAGCGGGCCGGGCTAGTTGCCATTCTTGAACAGGAAACACTCTCAGCAGAGACAGATCTGTGGTTGCCAGCGGTAGGAGGGGTGACTGACCACCCTGGCAGCTGTGGGAATTTAGGGAGGTGATGGAAATGTTCTGTTTCTTGATTGAAGTGGTCGTTGTGTAGTAGTACGCATTTGTCAGAATTAACTGAATTGTCCCCCCAAAGGGTGAATTTTATGGTATTTATACCTTTAATAAGCCTGACTTTTCCAGAGTGGCCTGGGTCAAATCTGAATAGTAATGGGAGTGAGAAGGTTGGAAGCATCCGAAGCTGATCATTTTGGAATCATCTATCACCAAATGTGGTCTGTGCGATGAAAGAGTCACATACAAAATCATAATAAACCCAAAAAACTTCAAGGAAACACACATGTGACACTGAAGGGGCAGTGAGGGAATCGTGTAAATGGGGTGTCCAGGGTGTGGGGCCCAGTCCCCTGAGCACAGAGGCCAGTCTAGACTCATCATCATCGGGGCTGGAAGTCCTGTTTCCCTGGGAGTTGCTAAAGCCACACTAAGATGTAATTTGCATAAAGAGAAAGACCAGAAGCAAAGCTGCCTGTTTCTTCGTGGGAGTGGCTTATTGTTTTCAGTCTGACTTCTAGTAGGAGTCCCCCAGTCCCTCTGGCAGCCAATAGGGGAAAATGTTTTACTGCAACACTTGCTTTTTTACAGTTAAAGCGGACTTTTCTCCCTTACTGCCTGCTCCAATGCAATGCGCCCCCATCTTATATCAGGAGGAGCCTAGAGGAATGGGTGGTGGAAATACAGGTTTGGCCTTCGGGATACCTTTAACAAGCTATTTGAATTTCTAGATGTTGCCAAGAAATGGAGTTTCCTCCTCCATTAAAGTTCTTCTGTATAATCATTGTAAGCATCTGACTCCGATGCCAAATGTTGTATTTTAAGCGATCTGGTGACAAATGAGCTATTTTTCCCCTCTGAAAGCCCTTACTGTACTGTCAGATATTTTGGGCAGTTCCCACAGAGTGGTATAAGGAAATTCCGCTTCTTGTAGTCTCTATACCACAGTGGTAGGTGCCGGGCTTGTGGAAAAGGCTGTCGCCTACTGCACAGGTCAGGACCCCACCCTACGGGCCGTGTCCTCGTGTCTCGGAAAGTCATGAGGAGATGCTGACCTCAGCGGCCACAGAGACACGGCATCTTGTCAGTGCTGCTCGTTGATGTTTACTAACAACCGGGTTAGAGAACACTCTTCTAGAAACACAGAGAATACAAATGAAACTGAAGACACGCAGTCTTCACACTAAGCCAATGGCCACCAGCCCTAACCTGTCACCTGCCTGCCACCATCAGCACAGGTGCTTCTGTACGACCTTCGCTGCTGATGTGGCCTTCATTGGGCCGAGATGGTGCCTGTCAGTTGTTTTTTATAAAGTTGCTTTTCTCTGCCCCCTTCCCATGCTGTCGTTTGGGGTCGGAGGCCACCATGTACCGCCCACACTGGGGGAGTTGGGAGTTATGTTCTACCTCCTTGAGGGGGAGCATGAACGTAAATGTAAAGCAGTGTTTTTGTAAGCTAGCAATGGACAATTGGAAAACCAAAATTAAAACAGTACCAGGGAGAAGGCTTGGGGGCTGAGGAAAGAAGGTGAAGGGATTAGGCCTAAAACAGGTGGACACAGACAGCAGTGGGGACAGCCCAAGGGACAGGGTTGGAAGTAGGGGGAGGTGGGCAAAGGGAGAAAATGGGGGTGGAAAGAGACTTCGCTTGGGATCAATGGGCCCACAATACCTTGTGCAGACGATGTTTTGTTTAGTTGTACACTTGAAGCCTGCATGGTTTTGTGAACCAATGTCACCCCAATAAATTCAATAAAAAATAAAACAGTATCATTATAATAGCTTAAAAAATGAGATATGAGGTGTAAACCTCATGTACATGAAACTGTAATCTTTAAATTGCCTAAACACTGATGTAGGAAATCAAGGAATATCTAAATCAATGGGGAGACATATTCAATAATATGGGTAATAATAAAAGGAACACAATAAGGTTAACACACAATTAAAATTTTGAATTTACCCATGTGGACGGCTTGATTATTTGTAATGACTGCTCTGTAGTCTCGCCTCCCGCAGCTCCCGTGGTGGGCATTGGTTTGTGCCAGTTTTTCTCTGTTATGAACAGCGCTGTGAGCATTTTCACACGGCTCCTCGGGCACGTGTGCCGGGCCCATTCCCCAGAGTGTCCACCTAGGAGTGGTTTGTTGTGTTGGACGGTTGCAAAGGCAGCCTTGCTATGTAAAGCCAACTTTTCAAAAGAAATTTGCTTTTTAAGTTATTTCATCTGGGTGGGCTG
>NW_005878233.1:3790-8519 GCF_000147115.1 Myotis lucifugus | reverse complement strand
ATGACAAGATTACTGATAATGTTAATATTCTGGCTAACTTACAATGGCGTTTTTCTGAAGAAAGTTCTTTCAAACATGAAGAATTGCCATTTATACAGCTCAGAATTTGTGTATGAAGCCTTTAAATAAAGAGAATACTGTTCATATTTACTATTTGGGCTGAATTGGCTGGAGTTTTTTGAAAGAAATAGTTTAAATCCGGAAGATTCATGTATATATTTCTAAGAAAACTGTCTCATGTTGGTAAAACTCTTAAAATACACAATGATTGTACATGGAAATGATTAGAAACGTGTGAAAACCCTTGAAATACAAGTAAATACAGCCATACATTCGTTAAGGCCCTTTTCAAACACCGAGATTAGAGGGATAAAGCTGTGAAATGAGAAGATTACTGATAATGTTACAATTCTGGCATACTTACTTTTCGTTTACTGAAGAAAGTTCTTTCAAACATGAAGAATTGCCATTTATAGTGCTCAGAATTTGTGTATGAAGCCTTTAAATAAAGAGAATACTGTTGATATTTACTATTTGGGCTGAATTGGCTGGAGTTCTTTAAAGAAGAAGTTTAAAACCTGAAGATTCATGTATATATTTCTAAGAAAACTGTCTCATGTTGGGAAAACTCTTAAAATACACAATGATTGTACATGGAAATGATTAGAAACGTGTGAAAACCCTTGAAAATACAAGTAAATACAGCCATACTTTCCTTAAGGCCCTGTTCAAACACCGAGATTAGAGGAATAAAGCTGTTTAATGACAAGATTACTGATAATGTTACAATTCTGGCTAACTGACTTGATGTTTTTCTGAAGAAATTTCTTTCAAACATGAAGAATTGCCATTTATAGAGCTCAGAATTTGTGCCTGAAGCCTTTAAATGAAGAGAATACTGTTCATATTTACTATTTTGGCTGAATTGGCTGTAGTTTTTTGAAAGAAGGAGTTTAAATCCGGAAGATTCATGTATATATTTCTAAGAAAACTCTCTCATGTTGGTAAAACTCAAAATACACAAGAATTGTACATGGAAATGATTAGAAACGTGTGAAAACCCTTGAAATACAAGTAAGTACAGCCATACTTTCCTTAAGGCCCTGTTCAAACACCGAGATTAGAGTAATAAAGCTGTTTAATGACAAGATTACTGATAATGTTACAATTCTGGCTAACTGACTTGATGTTTTTCTGAAGAAATTTCTTTCAAACATAAAGAATTGCCATTTATAGAGCTCAGAATTTGTGTATGAAGCCTTTTCAATAAAGAGAATACTGTTCATATTTACAATTTGGGCTGAATTGGCTGGAGTTTTTTGAAAGAAGCAGTTTAAATCCGTAAGATTCATGTATATATTTCTAAGAAAACTGTCTCGTGTTGGTAAAACTCTTAAAATACACAATGATTGTACATGGAAATGATTAGAAACGTGTGAAAACCCTTGAAATACAAGTAAATACAGCCATACTTTCCTTAAGGCCTTGTTCAAACACCGAGATTTGAGGTATAAAGGTGTGAAATGACAAGATTACTGATAATGTTACAATTCTGGCTAACTGACTTGGTGTTTTTCTGAAGAAAGTTCTTTCAGACATGAAGAATTGCCATTTATAGAGCTCAGAATTTGTGTATGAAGCCTTTAAATAAAGAGAATACTGTTCATATTTACTCTTTGGGCTGAATTGGCAGGAGTGTTTTGAAAGAAGTAGTTTAAATCCGGAAGATTCATGTATATATTTCTAAGAAAACTGTCTCATGTTGGTAAAACTCTTAAAATACACAGGGATTGTACATGGAAATGATTAGAAACGTGTGAAAACCCTTGAAATGCATGTAAATACAGCCATACTTTCCTTAAGGCCTTGTTCAAACACCGAGATTTGAGGTATACAGGTGTGAAATGACAAGATTACTGATAATGTTACAATTCTGGCTAACTGACTTGCTGTTTTTCTGAAGAAAGCCCTTTCAAACATGAAGAATTGCCATTTGTAGAGCTCAGATATTGTGTATGAAGCCTATAAATGAAGAGAATACTGTTCAGATTTACTATTTGGGCTGAATTGGCTGGAGTTTTTTGAAAGAAGCAGTTTAAATCCAATAGATTCTTGTATATATTTCTAAGAAACTGTCTCATGTTGGTAAAACTCTTAAAATACACAATGATTGTACATGGAAATGATTAGAAACGTGTGAAAACCCTTGAAATACAAGTAAATACAGCCATACTTTCCTTAAGGCCCTGTTCAAACACCGAGATTAGAGGAATAAAGCTGTTTAATGACAAGATTACTGATAATGTTACAATTCTGGCTAACTGACTTGATGTTTTTCTGAAGAAATTTCTTTCAAACATGAAGAATTGCCATTTATAGAGCTCAGAATTTGTGCCTGAAGCCTTTAAATGAAGAGAATACTGTTCATATTTACTATTTTGGCTGAAATGGCTGTAGTTTTTTGAAAGAAGGAGTATAAATCCGGAAGATTCATGTATATATTTCTAAGAAAACTGTCTCATGTTGGTAAAACTCTTAAAATACACAAGAATTGTACATGGAAATGATTAGAAACGTGTGAAAACCCTTGAAATACAAGTAAGTACAGCCATACTTTCCTTAAGGCCCTGTTCAAACACCGAGATTAGAGTAAAAAAGCTGTTTAATGACAAGATTACTGATAATGTTACAATTCTGGCTAACTGACTTGATGTTTTTCTGAAGAAATTTCTTTCAAACATGAAGAATTGCCATTTATAGAGCTCAGAATTTGTGTATGAAGCCTTTAAATCAAGAGAATACTGTTCATATTTACTATTTGGGCTGAATTGGCAGGAGTGTTTGATAGAAGTAGTTTAAATCCGGAAGATTCATGTATATATTTCTAAGAAAACTGTCTCATGTTGGTAAAACTCTTAAAATACACAATGATTGTACATGGAAATGATTAGAAATGTGTGATAACGCTTGAAATGCAAGTAAGTACAGCCATACTTTCCTTAAGGCCCTGTTCAAACACCGAGATTAGTGGTACAAAGCTAGGTAATGACAAGATTACTGATAATGTTACAATTCTGGCTAACTGACTTGCTGTTTTTCTGAAGAAAGTCCTTTCAAACATGAAGAATTGCCATTTATAGAGCTCAGATTTTGTGTATGAAGCCTATAAATGAAGAGAATACTGTTCATATTTACTATTTGGGCTGAATTGGCTGGAGTTTTTTGAAAGAAGCAGTTTTAATCCAATAGATTCTTGTATATATTTCTAAGAAAACTGTCTCAAGTTGGTAAAACTCTTAAAATACACAGGGATTGTACATGGAAATTATTAAAAACGTGTGAAAACCCTTGAAATAAAAGTAAGTACAGCCATACTTTCCTTAAGGCCCTGTTCAAACACCGAGATTAGAGGAATAAAGCTGTGAAATGACAAGATTACTGATAATGTTACAATTCTGGCTAACTGACTTGGTGTTTTTCTGAAGGAAGTTCTTTCAGACATGAAGAATTGCCATTTATAGAGCTCAGAATTTGTGTATGAAGCCTTTAAATAAAGAGAATACTGTTCATATTTACTGTTTGGGCTGAATTGGCAGGAGTGTTTGAAAGAAGTAGTTTAAATCCGGAAGATTCATGTATATATTTCTAAGAAAACTGTCTCATGTTGGTAAAACTCTTAAAATACACAGGGATTGTACATGGAAATGATTAGAAACGTGTGAAAACCCTTGAAATGCATGTAAATACAGCCATACTTTCCTTAAGGCCTTGTTCAAACACCGAGATTTGAGGTATAAAGGTGTGAAATGACAAGATTACGGATAATGTTACAATTCTGGCTAACTGACTTGCTGTTTTTGTGAAGAAAGTCCTTTCAAACATGAAGAGTTGCCATTTATAGAGCTCAGATATTGTGTATGAAGCCTTTAAATGAAGAGAATACTGTTCATATTTACTATTTGGGCTGAATTGGCTGGAGTTTTTTGAAAGAAGCAGTTTAAATCCTGAAGATTCATGTATATATTTCCAAGAAAACTGTCTCATGTTGGTAAAACTCTTAAAATACACAATGATTGTACATGGAAATGATTAGAAACGTGTGAAAACCCTTGAAACACAAGTAAGTACAGACATACTTTCCTTAAGGCCCTGTTCAAACACCGAGATTAGAGGTATAAAGCTGTGAAATGACAAGATTACTGATAATGTTACAATTCTGGCTAACTGACTTGCTGTTTTTCTGAAGAAAGGCCTTTCAAACATGAAGAATTGCCATTTATAGAGCTCAGAATTTGTGCCTGAAGCCTTTAAATGAAGAGAATACTGTTCATATTTACTATTTGGGCTGAATTGGCTGGAGTTTTTTGAAAGAAGCAGTTTTAATCCAATAGATTCTTGTATATATTTCTAAGAAAACTGTCTCATGTTGGTAAAACTCTTAAAATACACAAGGATTGTACATGGAAATGATTAGAAACGTGTGTAAACCCTTGAAATGCAAGTAAATACAGCCATACTTTCCTTAAGGCCTTGTTCAAACACCGAGATTAGAGGTATAAAGCTGTGAAATGACAAGATTATTGATTATTTTACAATTCTGGCTAACTGACTTGGTGTTTTTCTTAAGAAAGTTCTTTCAGACATGAAGAATTGCCATTTCTAGAGCTCAGAATTTGTGTATGAAGCCTTTCAAAAAAGAGAATACTGTTCATATTTACTATTTTGGCTG
>NW_005878233.1:0-3145 GCF_000147115.1 Myotis lucifugus | reverse complement strand
TGTTTTTCTGAAGAAATTTCTTACAAACATGAAGAGTTGCCATTTATAGAGCTAAGAATTTGTGCCTGAAGCCTTTAAATGAAGATAATACTGTTCATATTTACTATTTGGGCTGAATTGGCTGGAGTTTTTTGAAAGAAGGAGTTTAAATCCGGAAGATTCATGTATATATTTCTAAGAAAACTCTCTCATGTTGGTAAAACTCAAAATACACAAGAATTGTACATGGAAATGATTAGAAACGTGTGAAAACCCTTGAAATACAAGTAAGTACAGCCATACATTCCTTAAGGCCCTGTTCAAACACCGAGATTAGAGTAATAAAGCTGTTTAATGACAAGATTACTGATAATGTTACAATTCTGGCTAACTGACTTGATGTTTTTCTGAAGAAATTTCTTTCAAACATAAAGAATTGCCATTTATAGAGCTCAGAATTTGTGTATGAAGCCTTTTCAATAAAGAGAATACTGTTCATATTTACAATTTGGGCTGAATTGGCTGGAGTTTTTTGAAAGAAGCAGTTTAAATCCTGAAGATTCATGTATATATTTCTAAGAAAACTGTCTCATGTTGGTAAAACTCTTAAAATACACAATGATTGTACATGGAAATGATTAGAAACGTGTGAAAACCCTTGAAATACAAGTAAATACAGCCATACTTTCCTTAAGGCCTTGTTCAAACACCGAGATTTGAGGTATAAAGATGTGAAATGACAAGATTACTGATAATGTTACAATTCTGGCTAACTGACTTGGTGTTTTTCTGAAGAAAGTTCTTTCAGACATGAAGAATTGCCATTTATAGAGCTCAGATATTGTGTATGAAGCCTTTAAATGAAGAGAATACTGTTCATATTTACTATTTGGGCTGAATTGGCTGGAGTTTTTTGAAAGAAGCAGTTTTAATCCAATAGATTCTTGTATATATTTCTAAGAAAACTGTCTCATGTTGGTAAAACTCTTAAAATACACAGGGATTGTACATGGAAATTATTAAAAACGTGTGAAAACCCTTGAAATAAAAGTAAGTACAGCCATACTTTCCTTAAGGCCCTGTTCAAACACCGAGATTAGAGGTATAAAGCTGTGAAATGACAAGATTACTGATAATGTGACAATTCTGGCTAACTGACTTGCTGTTTTTCTGAAGAAAGCCCTTTCAAACATGAAGAATTGCCATTTGTAGAGCTCAGATATTGTGTATGAAGCCTATAAATGAAGAGAATACTGTTCAGATTTACTATTTGGGCTGAATTGGCTGGAGTTTTTTGAAAGAAGCAGTTTAAATCCAATAGATTCTTGTATATATTTCTAAGAAACTGTCTCATGTTGGTAAAACTCTTAAAATACACAATGATTGTACATGGAAATGATTAGAAACGTGTGAAAACCCTTGAAATACAAGTAAATACAGTCATACTTTCCTTAAGGCCCTGTTCAAACACCGAGATTAGAGGAATAAAGCTGTTTAATGACAAGATTACTGATAATGTTACAATTCTGGCTAACTGACTTGATGTTTTTCTGAAGAAATTTCTTTCAAACATGAAGAATTGCCATTTATAGAGCTCAGAATTCGTGCCTGAAGCCTTTAAATCAAGAGAATACTGTTCATATTTACTATTTTGGCTGAATTGGCTGTAGTTTTTTGAAAGAAGGAGTTTAAGCCGGAAGATTCATGTATATATTTCTAAGAAAACTGTCTCATGTTGGTAAAACTCTTAAAATACACAATGATTGTACATGGAAATGATTAGAAACGTGTGAAAACCCTTGAAATACAAGTAAATACAGCCATACATTCGTTAAGGCCCTGTTCAAACACCGAGATTAGAGGGATAAAGCTGTGAAATGAGAAGATTACTGATAATGTTACAATTCTGGCATACTTACTTTTCGTTTTTCTGAAGAAAGTTCTTTCAAACATGAAGAATTGGCATTTATAGAGCTCAGAATTTGTGTATGAAGCCTTTAAATGAAGAGAATACTGTTCATATTTACTATTTTGGCTGAATTGGCTGGAGTTTTTTGAAAGAAGCATTTTAAATCTGGAAGATTCATGTATATATTTCTAAAAAAACTGTCTCATGTTGGTAAAACTCTTAAAATACACAAGGATTGTACATGGAAATGATTAGAAACGTGTGAAAACCCTTGAAATACAAGTAAGTACAGCCATACTTTCCTTAATGCCCTGTTCAAACACCTATATTAGAGGTATAAAGCTGTGAAATGACAAGATTACTGATAATGTTACAATTCTGGCTAACTGACTTGGTGTTTTCTGAAGAAAGTCCTTTCAAACATGAAGAATTGCCATTTCTATAGCTCAGAATTTGTGCCTGAAGCCTTTAAATGAAGAGAATACTGTTCATATTTACTATTTGGGCTGAATTGGCTGTAGTTTTTTGAAAGAAGCAGTTTAAATCCGGAAGATTCATGTATATATTTCTAAGAAAACTGTCTCATGTTGTTAAAACTCTTAAAATACACAATGATTGTACATGGAAATAATTAGAAACGTGTGAAAACCCTTGAAATACAAGTAAATACAGACATACTTTCCTTAATGCCCTGTTCAAACACCGAGATTAGAGGTATAAAGCTGTGAAATGACAAGATTACTGATAATGTAACAATTCTTGCTAACTTACTTGGCGTTTTTCTGAAGAAAGTTCTTTCAAACATGAAGAATTGGCATTTATAGAGCTCAGAATTTGTGTATGAAGCCTTTAAATAAAGAGAATACTGTTCATATTTACTATTTGGGCTGAATTGGCTGGAGTTTTTTGAAAGAAGCATTTAAAATCCGGAAGATTCATGTATATATTTCTAAGAAAACTGTCTCATGTTGGGAAAAGTCTTAAAATACACAATGATTGTACATGGAAATGATTAGAAACGTGTGAAAACCCTTGAAATACAAGTAAATACAGCCATACTTTCCTTAAGGCATTGTCTAAACACCGAGATTAGAGGTATAAAGCTGTGAAATGACAAGATTACTGATAATGTTACAATTCTTGCTAACTTACTTGGCGTTTTTCTGAAGAAAGTTCTTTCAAACATGAAGAATTTGCATTTATAGAGCTCAGAATTTCTGTATGAAGCACATTTAAATAAAGAGAATACTGTTCATA
>NW_005878232.1:0-7875 GCF_000147115.1 Myotis lucifugus | reverse complement strand
CCATAGCTCCCCTCCACCCGTTTCCCACCCCACCCTCCACCCTCACCCCCCCTACTGTCCTCATCCATAGGTGCACGATTTTTGTTCAGTCTCTTCCTGCATCCCCCACATCCCTTTCCCCCACAAGAATAGTCAGTCCACTCCCTTTCTATGCCCCTGATTCTATTATAATCACCAGTTTATTCTGTTCATCAGATTATTTATTCACTTGATTTTTAGATTCACTTGTTGATAGATGTGTATTTGTTGTTCATAGTTGTGATCTTTACCTTTTCCTTCTTCTTCCTCTTCTTAAAGGATACCTATCAGCATTTCATATAATACTGGTTTGGTGGTGATGAACCCCTTTAGCTTTTCCTTATCTGTGAAGCTCTTTATCTGACCTTCAATTCTGAATGATAGCTTTGCTGCATAAAGTAATCTTGGTTGTAGGTTCTTGCTATTCATCACTTTGAATATTTCTTGCCACTCCCTTCTGGCCTGCAAAGTTTCTGTTGAGAAATCAGCTGACAGTCCTATGGGTACTCCCTTGTAGGTAACTGACTGTCTTTCTCTTGCTGCTTTTAAGATTCTCTCTTTGTCTTTTGCTCTTGGGATTTTAATTATGTGTCTTGGTATGGTCCTCTTTGGATTCCTTTTGTTTGGGGTTCTCTGCGCTTCCTGGACTTGTAAGTCTATTTCTTTCACCAGGTAGGGGAAGTTTTCTGTCATTATTTCTTCAAATAGGTTTTCAATATCTTGCTCTCTCTCTTCTTCTGGCACCCCTATAATTCGGATGTTGGTACGCTTGAAGCTGTCCCAGAGGCTCCTTACACTATCTTCGTATTTTTGGATTCTTTTTTCATTTTGCTTTTCTGGTTTGGTGTTTTTTGCTTCTTCGTATTTCAAATCTTTGACTTGATTCTTGCGATCCTCTAGTCTGCTGTTGGGAGTCTGTATAATATTCTTTATTTCAGTCATGGTATGCTTAATTTCTAGTTGGTCCTTTATCACAACCTCGAGGGTCTCATTAGATTTCTTGAGGGTCTCATTAAGTTTATCGGCGGTTTCTAGAAAATTCTTGAAAAACCTTAAAAGTGTGGTTTTGAACTCTATATCCAGTAGTTTGCTTTCCTCCATTTCTGTTATTTGTGTCCTGTTTCTTTGTCTCCGCATTTTTTTATGCTTTGCTGTGTCGATAGAGTGGCTTTCTGTACTAGGTGTCCTATAGGGCCCAGTGGCTCAGCCTCCCCAATTACCTGAGGTAGACACTCTTGGTGCACCCCCTTGTGAGCTTTGTGCACAGTCTTGTTGTAGTTAAGCCTTGATTGTTGTAGGTATCACTGGGAGGGATTGACCTCCAGGCCAATTGGCTGTGAGATCAGCTGTGTCTGCAGTGGGAGAACTTCTGTGCTGGAGACACCCCTCCGGGGCAAGACTTGCTTCAGTGGGGCTTTGGTGCTCACTGAGTCTGCCCCCTGAGTGTGTCCTTTATGAATCCGAGGAGCTGCAATCTGGATGGTCCCACTCTGACCACCGGGCACACTGGCTCCTGGATCTCTAAGGAGGTGCTAATCTAGCCTCTGCCAGCAGGAGCCAGCTGTGACACAATGCAAGTTGCCCTGGGGCCTTGGGCCAGCTGCAGTTTGTTAGATAATTATCAGATTGCAAAGTGCCAGGCCTTTCATATGCAAAAGCCTCCGTGGCTTGGGCAGGGCGGGGTCCCAGGGGATCAACAGGGCAGAGCGAGCAGTTATGGCTGCTCTCAGTCCTGCCCTCAGAGGCCCTGCTTCTCAGTGTCCCGGCAATCGCTGCAAGCACCCTGGAGAGAATGCTGCCCTCGAGTTCCGACCGATGCCAGACAGTCCAGTTTCTCCCGTATGAGTCTGGGTCCCCAGAGACTTCCCCGGAACTGCAGCTCAGAGCTTGAGACTCCCTCCTGATTGAAAAAGACAACCATGTCCTCAGCCGCCAACCCTCTCCGCATGCGCCTCTGTACCTCTGTATTTTACTTCCGCACCGCACTGCCTCTGAGTCTTGGTATGCTTTTCTCTTTCCTTCTAGTTGTAGAATTTCCACTCAGCCCGCCTTCCTGTGGTTCTGGATGATGTCCGTTCCATCTTTTAGTTGTATTTTTGGAGTGGTTGTGCGAGGCAGCAATCTCTGGTGTTTACCTATGCCGCCATCTTGGTTTCTCCTCAACATTTTAAATGAAACAGAAAAAGCGAGTGGATCGTCTTGGGACACCTGGGCTGAAGACACTGGCATGCACGCGGGTGTGATCTGGGTGCCATGCGCTCATGGGCGCGGTCAGCGTGTCAAGCTGCTCTCACCTCCCAGAGAGCAAGCCCCTCAGAGGGCACAGCCAGGGAGAGACCTGATCAGCAAGACGACCATGAAACCAGACCATAAGCAGGACCGGGACATGGATAAGCACGGGGTGGGGGGCGGCACCCACAAATGTACAAGGAGCGAAGACACCAAAGGCCCGGCAGCCAGGCCCCGTCGTGACATCTGGCACAATCCCCCGAGGGATGCCAACGCCGGGGGGAAACTGCGCAGAAGCAGGCCGCGAGCAGTGCCAGGCACGTCGCCCAGCTGCTCATCGATGACCACGGGGGAACAGTGGCCCCGGGGGACAACTGGCAGACACCACCTGAACAGGCGGGCAGTGACGGGGTGACCGGGTGATGCCAGCGCAACCACACACTCCACCATATGCCAGCAGGACTCCGCCCCATCCTTTCTGTGTCTTGTTGCCAAAACCATGTGACTCGGCCATGAGAACACATCACAGGGACCCTCTCCAGACCTGAGCCGACGCAGCAGGCAGACCGACAAGGAGGGACAGAGGGACTGTCCCAGTCAGGAGGGGCCATATGCCACCCGGGATCCTGCACTGACCGGGACAGGGAAGGGCCTAGTGGGAAAGCCGTGACGTTGGAGTCGAGGTGGCTGTGCTGGCTCCACATTTGACCAGGGCCCCTGGGCGCTGACTTCAAGGGCAATGGACCCCCAAACGATCTTCATCACCCTTCTGTGAACCAACACCTATGTAAACTAGTTAGAGAGACACCCAGCACCCAGCAGGCACCTGCCAGCTTGTGAGGCCCGAGGGGCTGCTGGGCTCAAGAACCTGACAGTGGGCAGGGCGGGCAGCACCTCCATGTAGCCAACCGAGTGGCTGTCCCGGACGGAGGAAGGGGCCAAGGGGCGGAGGCAGAGACCCCGCCAGCTGCTCTGCCCACCCGCCAAGTCCCGCCCACTGGCTCGAGCCAGGAATGGATTTACATTTTTAAATGTTTGGAGAAAATTACAAGAACATTTCACCCCGTGTGGAAGTCAGTGTGCACTGTGCGCCCAGTAAGGAGAGGACTTCCGGGCACCCCAGGCCCTCGGGCGCAGCGGCCACCCCCAGGGGCCCCGGCGAGTACCTGACCACCTGGTACTGCTGCATGAGAGGCAGGAGCTCCGTCCACCGGCCATCGCTCAGCTGCTGGTAGTGGAGGTCGAGACTCATGGTGAGAGGCAGGTGTGCTCTGGGTGGAAGCAGAGGGAGAGGGAACATTTTAGCCAAATTCTCTCATCGCAGGCCAGGGAGCCAGCAGGAGCTGGCCCGGCCTGTGCCGTTTCCTTTCTGCGGCACCTACACCCCCTCAGTCGCCAGGAGTGAAAATGGGGGAGGGCAGAGGGAGGCTGCACCCACTGGCTCCCCTGGCAAAGGCCCCAGTGGCCACAGAGCCTGGGGACACGGGCAGCCACAGAGCCGGGGGCACGGGCGGCCACAGAGCCTGGGGGCACGGGCGGCCACAGAGCCTGGGGGCACGGGCGGCCACAGAGCCTGGGGGCACGGGCGGCCACAGAGCCTGGGGACACGGGCGGCCACACAGCCTGGGGACACGGGCGGCCACACAGCCTGGGGACATGGCTGCAGGAGCAGAGGCTGCATTAACCTCCCGGCCTCCGCACCTGCCTTTGGGCCCCTCCTGCCTGGGAGAGGGTGGGGCCTGGGCTTGCCACCTGAAGCCCTGGCCTCTCATTGGCCCGGCAAGGGCAAGGATGGGTTGGGAGGGGTGGCCTGTGGGCCTGGACACAGCAGGGGGACCCCGAAGGGGGTGGGGGGTGGGGGGCACAGGACTGGCAATCCATGCAGTGCTGTGGAAACCCTACCTGCCTGCCTGCCTGCTCGGCCAGCTTTCCCCTCTAAGCTGGCCGTGTCACCCAACTGCTGTCACACAGAGGAGCCAGGAGTCTGTCTGCCCGCTGCCCAGACCATGTGATCGAGAGGGAACCACCCCCCCTGGGAGGCCAGGGTGTGGTCACCCAAACACTGACTCAGACCTACCCTCGCCCTGCAGGAGGGGCCAGAGCACCCATGCTGACACCCCCCCTCAGGGACCACCTGAGCCCCCGCTGCGCTCCCAGGCGCACCCTCTCTGGGAAGCCGGCCGGACATGGGGGCTCCACCCACCGAGAGGGTCTGAGATTAAGGACAGAGAGCGGGAAGGACACCCATCGCAGAGCGCCCCACCCCCAGGGCTTACCAGACGCTGGGGCGTCTCCGCGCGAGGCCTTTGGACCCTTTGAAACCCCGTGAAAACGTGTGGCATCCCCCCCAAGAGGTGCCCCGTAAAGATCCCCAATCCAGCGGGGACACACATCACAGTCAGGGCGCCCGCCCCCCCTGGGCCGCTCCGGGAGCCGCTGGGCCGCTCCGATCTGGCTCCCGGCGCGCAGCAGGCCCCGGAGACCTGCGCCCGGGGGCCTGGACTCGGGCCTCCGCTGGGGCGGCGCCCACGGCCGGCATCCGCGGGGTGGGGGGCCCCGGGCCCAGGAGCCGGCGCCGGGGACCGTGGGTTCCCTCTGCAGCGCGGGGATCCCCGCACGGTCCTTCCAGGAGGACAGGCCGCGACCAGCCGGCGCGTGGAAACGCATCCGGGTCCGGCTGCGCCCTTTCGGGCCGCGGGACACGCCCGCGGGAACCACCCGAGGGCGCCCGCTCCGCCGGGGCCGCCGCGGAATGTCCCCCAGCCCGCCGGCCCGGAACCCCCAACCCCAGACCTCACCTGGTGCTGCCGGTGCCGCCTCGGACTCTACCAGCTGCTTCCGGATGGGACCGGGGATAAAGGCGAGGGCGGGGCGGGGCCTCGCGCGGGGCCTGGCCGGGGACAGCCGGTCTGCGCGGCCCTCTCGCCCCCACTCCCCCGCCCCGGGCCTTTGAGCTCCATCTGCCAGAACAGGGTCAGGGGACCCGCACCTCCGGGCAGGGCGCAGCCCGGGGCGGGGGCGGGGCGCGCTGGCCCCGTGGAGACCGCCGCCCTCCTCTCCCCCAGCAGCTGGTTTCCCTGGAGCAGAAACTAAACACCTGAGGCCTTGGCTGCCGGCTCTGGAGGAGGAAGTGACTGGGGGTATGTGGATGCTGGGCGATGGGTGCAGAGAGCACGTGCGCGCCCATCCCCACCACCGGGCCAGAGCAACAGGCATGCGTGCGCTCGGGAGACGCGCTCGGTGTCTTTTGCAGCCTTTGGTGACTGTCCAAACCTGAAAACAGGCTCAATGTCTATCAGCAGGAAAACGGTTAAGTCATTGATAACATGCCCCCTGCGCACGAAAGGGGCCACATGCTAACCTGACAGCTCAGGGGAGGCCTGCGTGGCCGCCCTGCAAACTCAGAGACCTAAAGCCACCACAAAGGATGGTCTGAAATTAAACTTTAAAGCAGTGATGGTGGGCAGTCACCTCCTGGGCAGGTATCTTCCCTGACAAGGGCAGCCTTTGCCTTCACGGAGCCTGTCTGTCTTTGTGCATCTATGGTAACACACCCTTGAGATGTCTGGGTAACTTGTAACTCCCCTTTTTTCCGGACCCCCTGGGGCACAACCTAACGTGCTGGGTGAGGACAGAGACCACAAATTCCTTCATTGTTGTTATCGCGTTAATTGTTGACTGTTAACTATCCTGCACCCACCTAAGCATGTGTCCATCATTTTACTTTTTATCCAGTCCCAGGGGTTCCCCCCCCCCGCCCCCCTTTGCTTTCTCCCGCCTCCCTAGTCTATCACCAATGGATTTCCTGTAACCCACCCACGTCCCCTCCTTTGATTGCAATGTATAAAAATAGATGGAAAAAAAATGCCATTCTCTTGAGCATTCTCCCAATCCTTGAGATACTGCTTCCTGGCAACTGTCAACAGTTTGGCTCAAATAAACTCAGAAGAATTCTTTCCGCGTTTGAATGTTTTCATGTTACCACCACCCGCTGATTGCTGACGGGAGCTACCTGCGGGCCACAGTGAACTTTTAAGCTGCATCACAAGACACAGAGCAGGTTCAAACACCCAGGCGCACGCGGCCGAGCAGGTCACCTCTGCGGGCGCCCACAGCTGCGCGCGTCAACCGGCTGACGTCACTATTTAAGTGACCCCTCCTCACTTGTGCTGTGTTCTCACCACTCGGGCAGGCATCAGTTCAGCCGTTTACTGAACACCTACTGTGTGCCAGCCAGTTCCTGGGCCACGAGGGTCAGCAAAGCAAGGGACAGCTCTCAGCCAGTGCTGGTGGAGCTCAAAGGCCAGAGTGGGACATGAAATTTAGAAGTAAACTGATAGCATGTAGACTGAGGGAAGTGCAAAGGGGGGTAATACTGCGAGTAACAGGGAACCCCCTCCCCTTCCTCCCCCCAGCTCTGACCCTGCCTCCCCCAGTCCTTCCTTCCAGGCGCGGTACCTCTGCATTCTCTCCTACGCCCCAAAGGCCCTCTTCCTCTGCGTGTTTCCTGAGCCTAGGTCGCCCGGTTGGCTCACTTCTGCTGCCTCTGTAACTTCCTAAATGAACATTCTCTTATAATTTAAAAAAAAGGGGGGTCAGGGGGATGGGGTGCTGGAGCAGCGGGTGGGGTCAGGCAGGTCCACCAGGCAACCACAGCCAGGCGGCTGGCTGGGAGGGGGGCTGGCTGGTGGGGGGCGCGGGTGCTGGAAAACTGTTTCACAAACCTGGGAGGCTGCTCACCGCAGACCTGGCCTGAAGTAATGGGGGACCAGGACGGACGGTTGCCTGGGCGGTCTGTGCCTTGGAGGGCTAAAGGGAAGTGTTACTCAGTTTGGGAGAGTGTTGGGCTGGGCCAGTCCTTGCTTGTGTAGCAAGGGGTCCGCAGCGCCCAGGACTCGGCTGGGCTGAGCCCAGGCCACCAGGCACAGCCCCCACCCCGAAGCTGCCCCGCAGCAGGTGCAAACGGTCCACCTGACAGGTGTCAGGCGAGGACGGAGCGGCTCTCCTGCCCTTGATGGGGAAATGGGGTGGTGCTGGGTTCCCGGCAGAGGCCACTGCAGCCAGCGGGAGGGCGAGGGGCACTGGCAGGCGTGCCAACCAACTCCAACATGACTGTGCTGCCAGGAGCGGTATGTGCCCTTGTAGGAAACCGGGCAGAGGTAACAAGAGGACAACCCGGACGCCCCTCTTCTGACATCTGTGTCCGGGCTCCTGCCCCTTCTAACGCCCAATACACGTGGTTCAGTGAAACCCAGATGTTGGGAATGGCAGGCAGGGCACAGGCCCCAAAGCCGTCCCTGTCCTGCTCCCCCGACCTGTCAGCAGCTCCGCTACATGGCAGAGGGGACTTTGTGACCAAGCGAGGGCTCCCCAGGCAGGGAGGCCGCCCTGGGTTACCCGGGGGCCCTGAGAGGCAGCAAACGTGCGGTCCAAGGCCAGGAGGCTGCGGCTGCACTCTGAATGGGAGGAAGGGGCCCCGGAGGCTGGACCGGGTCCAGAAGCAGATTCCCCCCAAGTCTCGGGGAGCCGCCAGCCCTGTGGACACTTTGATTTGTGTCAGGTCGAGAGGGGGTCCAGGAGCTGATGCAACCTCCGCCAGGCAGATGGTGACGCAGATATGGGCCCTTC
>NW_005878231.1:0-7875 GCF_000147115.1 Myotis lucifugus | reverse complement strand
TCCGATGCACCTCTGCACCTTAGTATTTTACTTCCACACTGCTCCTCCTCTGAGCCTCGGTATGCTTTTCTCTTTCCTTCTAGTTGAAGAATTTCCACTCAGCCAGCCTTCCTGTGGTTCTGGGTGATGTCCATTCCATCTTTTAGTTGTATTTTTAAAGTGGTTGTGCGAGGCAGCAATCTCCGGTGTTTACCTATGCCGCCATCTTGGTTTCTCTCTTCCTTTACTTCTTTAATTATAGCTTCCTTTAGTTCTGTGAGCATGTTTATAGTGGATCTTTTGAAGTCTTTTTCTGATAAACCCAACACTGGTAACTCTCAGAGGCAGTATCTTTGACTGTTGTTGTTTTTTTTCAGGTGTATGGATCATACTTTTAATGTGTGTTTGCATGCCTCATAATTTTTTGTTGAAAACTGAGCATTTTAGATAATATAGCAACTCTGAATATAAGTCTTTACTCCACCTCTCCAGGATTTGTTCTTTTTATTTGCTTGTTTACTTGTTTAGTGAGTGGCTGGTTTATTTTCCTAAAGTCTCTCTATGTTCCCTCCCATAGTGTTAAGCTTCTGATATTTCTCCTCAAAAAAGCACAACTGTGGGTATAATCACAGCCATGCTTGGATGACAACAGTCTTGCTAGGGTTCTCAGCCCCTTCTCTTCTGACCACACCCAGTTATTAAGCTCCTCTAATTGGTGGCTATTTGCTTTATTGCTTTCCTCAATACTCGGGAGCATTAGTTGCTCTACAAACAAAGCCAAAGAAATGTGGCTCCTTTGAAGGAACTGGTTCTGAGGTCAGTGTTTGATATTTGTTCTGACTTCAAGAGGACTCCTCCCTAGGGACTTGTCCTGGGTTGTGACCTGCAAACTAGCAGGCTTGCCGTTTAGTCTGTATCTTGAATCTCCTCCCCATTGCCTTTCACACAACCTTCACCATTTTTTTAGAGTAACCTTCAGTTTGACTTTTTCCCAGCACTGTTAAAAAAGAATCCCATGGGGGCATAAGGACACATATGTAATACCTTAATTAATAAAGAAAAAAAGTTAAAAGAAATAAAAAATAATTCCTTTGGGAAAATATTAGGAAGTATCTTTTTTTCTCAATGGCCTGCTTTCCTCCTCTTCCCAACCCCATCCTTCGGCAAAATATCTGAGACAGGGCTCTTGAGCTGGGGTAGGGACAATGGCAAGCTTTCTCTGAGTGACAACCCCACTCTGGGAGCTGAGAACTTGGGGAAGTAAGGGCAGCCAGAGCTCCTCTCAGCTTGCATCTTCTTATCACCACCTCACGGGCTGGGGCAAGAGTGACCAGGGTAAGTCTCTTCAGCATGCCTTGTTCCAGGTAGACTCTAAATTCCACAAGTGGGAGCTAGGTGGCAGATAGGAGCCCCACCGCTCAGCCACACTCATGTGGAACTTAGTCTCAGCAGAGGGTAGCTGTGGACAGGATGAAAAACATTGCCATTCTCTTCTTCTGTGGTAAACACTCTCTCTCTCTCTCTCTCTCTCTCTCTCTCTCTCTCTCACACACACACACACACACACACACACACACACACACCTCTGTGTGCTTGGGGGAGAGGGACCCCTGTGTTCTTGATTGCAGAAGTCTGGAGTTGAGTCTCCACTCTGTTGAGTTTGGAGTAGAGAGGGAGCAATCGATCTTGGTTCAAATAGCACAGACTCTCACCTGTCTTACCAAAGTTTCATTAATTTTCTTAAACAGAGGTTTTCCTTTAAGACCATTTCCAGAAGCTTTGTTTGTTTGTTTTTTATAGTTTTTCACTAGTTTCACTGAGTCAGTGGAGCTCATGTCATGCTGGAAGTTAATCATATTTTGAATAGTTTTCAGTTTTGAGTATTAATAGCTATTATAAATACCAATTTTGTATAAATAACAAAGAACTTCTGACATGTTCCTCCCCATGGTGATATCATGGACGACAAATGAGATGTTGAAGTTCTAACTCCCAGTACCTGTGAATGCAACCTTATTCGAAAATATGATCTTTGCAGGTGTAATCAAGTTGAGATGAATTGGAGCAGACCTAATCCAAGGCTGATGTCATTATAAGAAGAGGAAAATGTGTACACAGACGGACACACAGTAAGAGCACCATATGATCACAGGCAGAGACTAGACTAATGACACTAGAGCCACAGAAGGCCAAGGATTGCTGGCAACCACCAGAAGCTTGAAGAGGCCTTTAGCAAGAACACAGCCCTCCTGACATCTTGATTACAGACATCCAGCCTTCTGAACTGTGAAAAAGTAGATACACAGGCCATTTGGTAGCATTGTCTGGTGGATAGCTGCCTTGAAAAGAGTTTTTTTAAAAAAACATCCAGAAGGGCCACTCCTATTCTATTTCTCATTTAACATCATCTCTTTTCCTTTTTGTCTTATAATCTGGCTTTGTGATCAGACTGCATTTCTATAAATGATCCTTTTAGTTACTTCTTAAATTTGGGAAATTCTTGGTTTCTAGAAACTTGTTTTCAAAAGTATATTTTAGCCCTAGTCAGGTGGCTCAGTTAGCTAGAGCATCATTCACTGCACTGAAAGGTTGCACGTTCAATTCCAGTCAGGGCACATACCCAGGTTGAGGGTTCAAGCCCCACTTGGGGCACATATGTGAAGCAATCAAATGATCTCTCTCTCTCTCTCTCTCTCTCTCTCCCTCTCCCTCTCCCTCTCCCTCTCCCTCTCCCTCTCCCTCTCCCTCTTCTCTCTCTGGAATCAATGAGAAACAGATCTTTGGGTGAGGATTTTTTTTAAAGTATGCTTTAACTGCCATACCCCAAAATCTATAATAACCCCATCTCACTGTTTAACAAGGCAATAATTAGTCCTTAAGTTGGCATATCCTTCAAGACTTTTGTTCAGATTGTCTTCTCTTTGGAGACAGGATTATGGCCTATAAAACAGCATAGCAGTGCTAAGAGCAAAAGGAAGAGGCCTTCCAGAAACTGATTAACCAATACCTTTCCCCCCTAGATTTGGCATATTTCTACTCTTGGAAGCAGTATATAAAACACACTGTTTGCAACATTTACATTTTTCTAACACTTAATAATTTACTCTCTTATGGTATAAAATCTGTTTCCACGGACCTTTTTTCAATTTATTTCTTACATCTTTGTGTCTCTCTACAATGTGGCTAATCCCAAAACACGGTGAAATTTAAGAGTGCCCGCAGTGATGCACACAACATTGAAGGAAGTTTCCAATCCAAGCTGGTAACGCAGTATCTGAAATAACTAATGGTAAATTTTGCATCTCTGGACAAAGACATCTCTGTATCACACTTGAAAGTGATCACCATGATGCTGTGCACTCGGAGGCTTTGAGAAGCTTTGGATCATCTCACACTGCTAAGAATGTTGGACTGTAAGAAAAAATTGTATAAGGAAAAAGGGAGAAAAGAAGAGCGGGGGTGCCCAAAGGAGGGACTAGATGACCATTAACGGGCCTCCCCCATGTCTGCTATACTTCTTAGAGGAATGGGCAGTAATTTAATGAGGGAAACTGAAGTCCAAAGAACAAGGGAGCCCAGAAGTGAAATGCTTGCTCTAGAAATGCAAGAGCATTGATGAGGAGGTGTGTGTGTGTGTGTGTGTGTGTGTGTGTGTGTGTGTGTGTCTGTGTGCATTTGTTGCTACTATTTGAGAATGGGCTTAAAGGGAGAGAGCCTTGTCATCTTGCTTCCATCTTGGCTTTCTCCACCTCTTCCTTTTCCACTCCTCAGCTATTACTTACCATTTATTCCCCCTGATGCCATCCAGACACACAATCACGATCATATTGCTAACAAATATAAGGAAGCAAGCGTGTTAACTATGTCTTCATAGGGCTCACATCTTTTACTGTAAAAATTATCATTTGGGTTTCATTGGACACATATCCAGAAGCAGAACACCCAGCCAGTGGCAACTTTTCCAATGTTATTGTTCTTCCAGGAAACCCACACTTTCTCAACATCTGTTAGCATCTTGGAGGCCTAAAACCACAACTGATTAAAATTCTTCTCTCATTCCTGAAAAACTAAGAAGGGCCCAGATTGAGTAAGACTTTGACTCGCAGGCTTAATATTTTGTAGATAATGTGGGAACTTGGATATTTTTTCGTAATTTGGCAACAGTGGCCAGGACCATCGAGGCGAGGAAACTCGAAGCTGAAAGCTCCCCGAGAGCCTGTGAAGAGAGCCGGCGCCGGGAGCAGGACGAGCAGGACCAAGTCGGGTCCATGGGTGTGAGCGGGAAGCTCTGTGCAGGCCTGTGGACTGATGGACCTGCGGAGCCTCAGGGAGGAAGAGTGAGCAGTGACTTGGAGACTGTGATCCCGGCTGGCGGGCCAGTGGATTGGAAAACATTCCGAGCAGCATGGGCTGGCATTTCGGAAGCACCTCAGGAGGCTACAGTGGCCAGAATTGCCTGTAGACCTGAGTAAATATCACAAGGGCTAAGGGCCCATTTTCAAGTGCTGGTGAGATTTACCAAGCACAGTGAGCTGACCTTAAAGTCACTTCTTCAGGAATGTGAAAAGATTCCTGCTTCTTTATTTATTAGGCAGTTGATCTTCTCCCTAGACTCTGGCTAATCACCATATTTGGAGGGCCTGGGCTCCTTACTCACACTGTCCACAAGACTCTTGCCTACAAGCAAAAACTCAGTGTCCTGACTTTTCGGTGCAGAGCAAGGCATCAACTCTTGCACTGACAGTTAAATGAAATTCTGACTTTTTAGCATTACCTATTTCCTTCCCTTTTAAAATGCAAATGCTTTTGGAAAAATTACTACTTTATGGAAATCTTTCTCACTTTAGTGTGAAATAATTTGTTAGATAACTTTCCAATCTCACTGCCAACTGAGAAAGGCCCAAAGAGAACAGAGCACAGGGAAATTGGCTACAAGCAGGGACACTAGCATTGAGGTGCCAGTGGGAGCATTTGGTGGCAAGCAGCAGAAGCCAATTCAAACTCGAGCAGAAAGGGAATTTATTAGGATTTAAAGATAAAAATTGTTGGAAGACATATATGAAATGAATGGGAATTCTAGGATCATGTTCTGATAATAGGCAGAAACAAAGAGGGGATAAAGAAAGTCACCCCACAGCACTTGCTGCTGGGGATGCCACCCATGGCATGGTTCAGTAGACATCGCCACCAGGTCACTAGGCCCTTGTTGCCACACCTCTCTCTTGTCTCTGCTGTCACCTCCATGAGTTCTTCATGTCATTTATTTAAGAGCCCAAGGCCTCAGTGGGAGAGTCTGGCAGAGCGATCACACTGCCGGCCTAGCTTCCAGAAGATAAGAGACTAGAACAGTCATCTGCACACAATAAAACAATGAAAGGCAGGCCCCAAACTTCCGTAGATCTTGGCATTTCTTCCAAACAGTCAGGCTGCCCAGCGCTGAGTGGCGAACATGGCAAACGTTGCCTACAGTATATAAAATTAGAGAAGGTGCCAAAGTGGTTGGTCCTCAGCTGTATTAAATCCTTTTACATATGTTCATTTGCATTCATTGTTCCCAGTTTTACATATGTCCATTTGAGTTCATTATTTCCAGTTTTACGAATAAGGAAACCAAGATTCAAAGAGATTGAGTAAGTTGCTAATGGTCTCACACTTAGAAGGGAGTGAACAGGGATGCCAGCATGTCCCTGGTGGCTGCACCAGGCTGAGGGGATTAGTAGCCTGGAGTGCGGGTGGTCTGTGCATCAGGAGTTTGTTGGTGGAGCGTGGCGGGTTTCCCTTGAAGTGCTGGGCTTGGAGAAGACGTATGAATTTGCTAGGGTGCCATAACAAAGCACCACAGACCGAGTGGCTGCAACAACAGAAATTTCTTTCCTCACACTCGGGAGGCTAGAAGTTCAGACCAAGGTGTCAGCAGCGTTGGTTTCTTCTAACGCCTCTCTTTTTGGCTTGTAGATGGTCAACTTTTCCCTGTGTCTCCCCAGGATCTTTCCTCTGTGCACGTCTGTGTCCTAACCTCCTCTTATAAGAACACAAGTTAGATTGGATAAGGGCCAGCCCTAATGGCATCATTTAACTTAATTGCCTTTTTAGAGGTCTGACCTTCAAATACAGTCACATTCAGAGGTACTTGGGGTTAGGACTTCATTATAAGAATGGGGGGTGCAGAAAGGATATATGCACCCCTATGTTCATAGCGGCACAATTCACCATAGCTAAGATTTGGAAACAGCCTAAGTGCCCATCAGCAGATGAGTGGATTAGAAAACTGTGGTACATCTACACAATGGAATACTACGCTGCGGTAAAAGAGAAGGAATTCTTACCATTTGCAACAGCATGGATGGAGCTGGAGAGCATTATGCTAAGCGAAATAAGCCAGTCAGAGAAGGATAAATACCACATGATCTCACTCATTTGTGGAATATAGAGAACAACATAGACTGATGAACAGGGACAGATCCAGAGACAGAGAAGCATCGATCAGACCATCAAACCTCAGAGGGAAGGTAGGGGAGGGTGGGGGTAAGGGGGAGAGATCAACCAAAGGACTTATATGCATGCATATAAGCCAAACCAATGGACATGGACAAATAGGGGGGTGAGGGCATGAGTGGGGGGGGGGGGGCAATGGGGCAATAAGGACACATATGTAATACCTTAATCAATAAAGAAAAAAAATTTTTTTAAAAAAGAATGGGGGGTGGGCACACAATTCAGCCATAACACAAAAGTAACCAGTCAGGGACCCCCTCCTGACAGGAGAACACCAGAAAAGGAAGGTAGGGGACCCAAACAGAGAAACCCCTCAGCCCCCACTTCACAGATCTTATGAATAACTGCCATTCCTGCCTTCACCGTCATTCAAACTGTGGATTTTGACTTTATTTAGAACCTAGTTAAGCCCAAGACAAGTGTGTTCCTCATTGGTTCCCCATATAACCTCTCTCCTCCAGGTTAATCTATCCTTCAATCAATCGTATTTTTGCCTGTTTCATGCAGCAGAATTCTGTCCAGTTCCAGCTACTACATTGCCAAACCTATGCTGGGATATCCATGCAGCGGGGGGCGTCCTGTGGATTAAATTGAGTCTCTGAAAATCATGCGGGGGAGCTCTCTGCAGTGCTGGTTGGAGATGGGGACTTTGGAAGATAATTAGGTTTAGAACAGGTCAGGTGGGTGCGGCCCTCCTGGGGGGATTAATGCCCTTATTAGAAGAGACCCACAGAGCTTGCTCTTGCTCCCGCTCTGCCATGTGAACACACAGTGAGAACTCGGCCATGTCCCAGCTGGGGAGAAAGAACCCAGCCATGCTGGCACGGTGATCTGTCACGTGCAGCCTCAGACCTGCGAGAAGTTTAGCTTCTGTTGTTTAAGCCAGAGGCTGTGGTGTTTTGTTGTGGCCCCAGCAGATTCAGACAGGGAGAGAGGAGCTGCTCCAGGAGCCCTGTGCCCGCCCTGCCTCCGCCTCCATGGCTGCCCCTGCCCGGACCTCTTCGTCTGCCTATCTTCCCGCCTCTCTCTTTCTAGGTCTCCCTCGCTGCGTTCATTTGCTAGGGTTGCTGTAAAAAAGGGTCACAAAAATGGAGGCTTAAAACAAGAGAAACCTTTCACAGGTCTGGAGGCCAGCAGTCTGAAATCCAGGTGTGAGCAGGGCCGTGCTCTCTCTGAAAGTTCTAGAAGAGCATCCTTCCTGCCTCTTCCTGCTTCTAGTGGCTCCTTGGCTGTGGCTGCATCACTCTACCCTCTGCCTCCATCTCCACATGGCCTTCTTCCCTATGTCTCTGCATCTCAAATCTCCCTCTCCTTTCTCTTATAAAGATGCCCACCAGTCACTGGATTAGGCCCAGGATGATCTCATCTTGAGACCTTTAACATAATGCATCTGCAAAGACT
>NW_005878230.1:0-7876 GCF_000147115.1 Myotis lucifugus | reverse complement strand
AGAGCGGCGTCCCACCCCCACGCCGGAGCTCTCCACAGGGAGCGGGTGCTTCATAGCACGAGCACCAGGCTCTCCGATTCCGAACGCCGGGCGGTGGCTCTCCCGGGCCTCCCAGCGGATAGACCCAGGGCTTCCGGGCGAAGATGTCAAGACGTGAAGTCGGGCATTTCAGAACCAAATTGGTCACTCAAAGTCCTTGCTCCTTAAATTGGCAAATTAAATATTTTAAAAGGCAACTTTTACAAATGCTCTTATAAATGTGAAAGGGTCGCCCACAATGTAATCGTACAAATCAATCAATGAAAACAAAAGGATGTCACTGGGCTCTGGTGGCCCCCAACCCGATGCATCCCTGTTCCCGGGCCTGTGCTGGGAGGTGAGAGCCGCCCACCGACACGCTCTCTCTGCCGCACTCAGAAAGCAGGAAGAGAGAAGGAGAAATAATGCCTGGCTTATCCTGGAATATATTGACTCCCTGCCCCCTTCCTTGTAGAAATGAGCCACGAGGGCCTGACCCTGTGAAGGAGTCCCCTCCCCCCAAGGCCTGTGAGTCCTGGCAGGATCCAGGGCTGAGGGCCACTTGGTTCCCATTAGGCCCCCAAACAATGGAGGGTGTTACGCTGTTTGTTATTTCAAGTCAGCAGAATGAGCAGCGGCTTCAGGCCTGGCACTTAAGGCTCATGCCACCTTCCCACATCCAGCCGCCTTCAAGTGATGCAAACTGTTCCTACATCTCTTACTAGCGACGCTCTTAACCGCTGAAAGATCCCAGGCCACGAAGGGGCAGACAAAGCGCAGAGACCTTGGAGAGCAGCAGCAGGGCTTCCAGAATGGTCAGCGGCACCGGTCGGGACGCAGAGCGCGTTTCCCCGGGCACAGTGTCAGGTACACTGCTGTGGCCCCCTGGACACCATGGGCAGGACGCTGGACACACCTTGCATTGCCTGCTCCTCACCACGCCCTGCAGGTGGGAGCACTCAACCCATTTCATAGATTTTCAAGGTCCCACAGTTCAGTGAGAAAGCATATTTCATCCATCCACCCATTAAAAATACATACTAAAGCAGCGGTTCTCAACCTGTGGGTGGCAACCCCTTTGGGGGTCGAACGACCCTTTCACAGGGGTCGCCTAAGACCATCGGAAAACACATATATAATTACATATTGTTTTTGTGATTAATCACTATGCTTTAATTATGTTCAATTTGTAACAAAGAAATTGGGGGTCACCACAACATGAGGAACTGTATTAAAGGGTCACTGCATTAGGAAGGTTGAGAACCACTGTACTAAAGCCATACACACCTCACCCTGTTCGAGGCACTGGGATACAGCAGTGACCCCCGTAATGGTAGACACCATGGGAGGCGGAGAGCTCAGACGTTCGGATGCCAGGTAGTGCTGCGTAAAGGGAAGGAAGGGAGAGAGGTAAGCAGCGGAGGGGGGAGCAAGATGGCCTGAGCAGGCACTGTCCATGCTCCACCGAGCCCCTCAAATCCGCTTTGCTGTTTTGCATGAGTAACATGGGTGGGTTGTACCAGTGACATTTCCTGGATGTGACATCACCCTGTGTAAGATGCCACCGCTGGGAGATATTGGGGGAGGGTACAGGGACCTCTCTGCCTTAGTCCTCACAACGGCGAGTCTGCCACTCCGCCGGGGTCCTGCTTCGTCCCCAGGCCTGCTCCAGTGCGCTCTGTCTCAAGCCCCAAGGTGTATCACAGCAAAGGTGGTTTGGTATTTCCAGAAAGGGTTCTTCTCTTCCCTGAGAACAGACCCCAGCTTGTCACACTCTGCTCGCTCAGGGCGCAGGCGCTGGACAGGATGAAGGAGGACATCGGTGTCCCTGCCTGTGGAGGGTGGGCTGGCGCATCTTTGGGACCATCCAGCTGTGGGCCTTGCTGGTCCCACTTTATGGGAGAGGAAACTGAGGCTCCGAATGGAAAAGTGACTCACAGGGAGCAGCAGAGCTGGGTGGGCTGCCACTCTGGCACTAAGAAATTCTTCTCAATAAAAGTTACATTTCCCAATTCAGTGCCATCCTTTCTTCTCAGTACTGCCGACCTGTGGAGCCAGACCACCTGGGCTCGCGTCAGGGCTCCGGCACCTATTCTCCGTGTGCTTTAAGCAACTTATCTGCGCCTCACTTACCCCATCTGTGAAATGGGCACAAAAACCTACCCTATAGGGTCGTTGCCACCGTGAAATGAAGTAAGCATGGGAGGCCCCCTAGTGCTAGGTGTTCAAATACACTGTATATGTTAACTCATTAATGAAGCTTGTGATGTACACAATAGTGTGTCCATGGAACACCATCATTACTTAGAACAAATAACGGGGATGTATATTTCCACTCATCCAGGAGATTGATTTTTTCCAGGAGATTTAAAAATTCTCTTTGTTTTGTCTCAATACATTTTCTAAGAAAGAAGAAGCCACGTGCTGACACGAGGGAGCCTGTGGAAGTCACGTTCTCGGCTCAGAACCTGTTGTCGCTGGTCCTGTTCATTCCCTGGGTTTGGTTGGCGAGGCCCCAGTTTGGGGAGGGGGGGGGGGAGGGTGCACAAGTTTCCTTCAGACCCCACCAAGGAAGGACACAGCACAGACATGGGCATCTTGGGAATGGTTCCATGTTGGGATGTTTCTGCTTCACCAAATGCCCTCCCCAGAGGGCGCCGCCCGGTGCCTGGTGCGATGGGCACGATGCTTCTCCATCGATGCGGTGGCCCTGGACCAAGGCAAGCCCACCACCCAGACCGAGTCTTCAGAGTGTAAATCAAAAACCAACAAAACTCCAAAGTCTCTGGTTGGTCAAGTGGAAGTTCATAAAAGAGGTTGGGTGTGAAGTTTAGGCTCAGGACCGTGGTCTCAGTCCCTGACTGGGAGCTGGTAAAAATGACCGAAGGCGGGCCCCACACCCAGGCTAGCGTTTTCCAATCTGGGGCGATGCTGGGCGGGCCACAAGGGACAGCGGGGTTGAGAACCACTAGGAGGATGAGGCTTGGGTGGGGGCAGCCGGAGACAAGGTGTCTCTAGCAGATGGAGTCAGCCAAATGGTGAGGGGAGAGCAGTCCAGATCCGGCTGCCCCTGCAGCCTTCCCCTCCCCCGCCAGCCCCTCCCACAGCTTTTATTCTCCCCTTTCTTCCCACCCCGCCCACACCCCACTCTATCTTCTCTTCTCAGCTCCCACCTGGCTGCTAAGGGCACCACCCTCTTCTCTCTCTCCACAGGTTTCTAACCCTAACGCTTTCTTCTCTGTTCCCACCCAGTCGGTCCATCTGTCACCCCCTCTCCTAACCTTTCTAGTTTCTCTTCCCTGTGTCCCAGGCAGGCCACACCTCCAGTCCTCCAGGTCAGCCTCCTTCCAGGCTTTGCTCTTGCACGAAAGCTTTGATGCTCTTGAAGTGTAAGGTGTGCAGCCCCAGCCAGCAATGCTAACCAGGCTCCCTGGCTGCTCTTACTGGGGGATTAAAGCAGCGCTCGCTCGAAGCCATTAGAAAGCAGCCTGCAACCCACCGGAGTTTCAGGGCACACTTAGACACCCTCCTTCCCAAGGCATTTTCTGCTATACTCTTGCCTTCTGGGTGACAAGGGCCTGAAAAGGAATTGTTGGGCTGCGGGAGTCCTGCTGTGCTGCTCAATGTCCACCTCCAGGCTGCTGGGCCTCCAGGCTGCATGCACAGGGGTCAGAGCCATCAGCTAGAAGGGGCAGTGACACCTCCCGGAGTAAGAGGTGACAGTGGAATGTGCCGGCATAGCTCCGGCCTAGGCCCTCCAGCCTGGGCCTCCAGGGGCCATCGCTCTGTATCCTCCTCTGCCCAGGGCGCCCCCACCTCTCCGCAGGCACATTTGCAGGACGCTTTCATTTATTGCCTGTGTTGTTGTCCAGAGTGACTTCACAGGAAGGATCAGGGTCTGAGCTAAAGAGCAAACTGCTCCTGGTCTATGTTGGGGGAAGGGAATCCTCCTGAGCGAGCGCCCCAGGGGAGATGAGTTTATGAAGGGCCTCGGCAGAATCTTGCTCAGAGAGAAGATGGGACTGAATTTCACGCAGTCAGCTTAGGTCTGTTGGTTGTGCATTCCTGTTGGGTCTGTGTCGTCATTTGACAACAAGAACCGTACAGTGAATGAAAATATCAACTTGCACTTTTTAAGCACCTTCCGATCACCCTGATAGGGGCTGACTCCTCACAGGCCACTTTCAAGGACGAGGGAGTCAGTCATACACTCCCCGAGCTCACACCCACAGGGCAGCCTGAGCCCTCTGGGGCCGGGCTGGTTCCGACACGGTGCTCTGTGTGTCAGGAGAGTTAATGAGCGAGGGGTGGCCGCTGAGAGCGGCAAAGAGTCTCTCATCACCGGGACAAGCCCCGCACACAGCCTCCTTTTTACAGGAGAAAAATGTGGCCCAGAAGTACAGTCTTGCAGAAAACGGAGCAGTGCCGGCTTCCCACCTCCCTCACTCCGAGGGAGCCGCGGCCCTGGGCTGGCTGCACGCACGCCCAGGGGAAGCACAGGGACTCCTGAGCCGCGGCGAACGTGGGGCAGGGCTGGGTTCTTTCGTTTTTTTTCTGTTGAATGCGGACATCTGGTGTCCTATAAATAAAATTGAAAACGTAAATATTGTAAAACCCATTAGAGAGTGGTTTTAGGTTTGGTGAGAGCACGGGTCAGCTGCTACCTCGCTGCACCGTGGTGGGAAAACATCACCCACACGCGGGTGTTCCCGGCTCCTAGCACGTCACCCATGTCCCCGAGGTGGCCTGGCTGCACTTTGTCTGACTGAGTAAACATTACAACATGGGTCAGTTGTCTCATAGTTATGATAGGGAGCTAACCGTTTTCCATCGCTACCTGCAGACCTGTCTGCTTTCGTTTTGTACGTGGAAGAAGTAGTTTGTGAAGGGAGCGGAGTGTCACACTCTTTGTCCCAAGAATGCAAATTCCTGTGCTCGCCGATTCAGCCCCAAGACGTGCAGTCAGCCAGACTTCCCATGTCAGGTTAAAGGCTCTCCAAAAGGCATTTTCTGTTCGAGACATATTAAATAAGCTTTATTTAATAATGCTCAATTTGACTTATCCAATTTAAATATTTGCTCTGATCAGCAACCATCTGATCCTGGCTTCATCTCGGGCGGCAGGGTCGTTTCTCTGGGTTATTTTTCTTCGGTGCAAAGTGGGTCCTGGAGGCAGGGGACGGCTCTCGGGTTCTCTGCGTTTCTCCACACCGAGCCGCGGGTGGAAGGAGAACCAAACACAGCGGCGCTGAGGCCGCTTTTTATATGTTTACATCGCGTGTCCTCACGTCTGTCTGGCTAAAGACAGAGTATATCATTTAAAAGACGCCTTCGAGCCAGATAATTACAAAGAGAGTTTTCGGGGTTTTTGTTTTGTTTTGTTTTTTTAAGTAGGGCATCAGCATGTACAGAAATTCCCACAATAGTGATCTTTTTGAGATGTATTCTGCCATCTGCTTTCCACCCTTTTTCAGGGGTTTTTATACACCGAATGGATGGTCATCATGCAGAGTCAGGATTTGAAGGCAGAGGGAGGGGAACTGTTTTAATATTATAACCCAGTATGTCTTAAAAGGGGAGATGCGGCTTTAATTGCTACTAACTTTGAGGATGTTTCATATAGATCTTTTGGTTAACATTATGACTATTATGTTTTTCACTAGCACGGTATTAAAAAACAAACCTTTTAAATTTTATTTTAGGTTTTACCTTTGCATGCTGCCTTCAAAAATAGCCACCATAAAGCCCATAGCCCCGGTCCCCTCTCTAGGTATCATAAAGCCATTCATAGGGACATAAACCTCTGTCAGCTTCACTCCTCGATACCAGCGCAGGGCCTGCCGGCAGTGGCGCAATGGGAGTACCTCAGCCCGTTATCTGAGCGACCTCTATAAAGGGACTCTGCCCCCAGACCTGGAGGGGGCTTTCCCCGAGGAGAGGAGCGCTGAGTGCAGGCCAGCCGGGTTTATGGGCCCGGCGGGGGGAGGATGCCACCCCGAGCCGCCTGCAGCCTCCGCGGCCTGAAGTGTTTACCGCTGGGTGATTTACATCGTCCAGGTGCGCATTTGGGAAACATCCTGGCTCTGGGCTGACAGGGCGATTGCCCTGGATTTGCAGACTTAGTCATTTTTCTGTTCAAAGAGACATTTTTTAAAAGCGTGCTGGCCCAGAGTGGTCCGTCTGCTGTGGCTTTCACACAGGAGGGCTGAGGAGCCTCTTAGCCCAACGCCCCAAGTGCTGCCCACATGGGGGGACGTCGCTGTCATCAAAACTGCGGCCAACTGTCCTCAACCTCCCTCTCCTCCAACTAACTTCTTCTGCCAGTTTGTCCTCCGGCCTTTGTGGCTGCGTCGCCGATGCTCGGCCAGCTTCCTGCTGCTGTTTCAGCACCTGGTGCTTTCCCCTGAGCCCCGCCAAGCAGATGCTTTTCTTACTCAGTCTTCTCGGGTACCCCAGGCCGAGTGTGAGAAGGGGCCTGGGTCCCCGTGTTTGTGCCGCCGGGAGGGCGCTGCTTGGCGGAAGGAGCTCCTTCCACCACAGAACCACTTTCTGTTCTCTGTGCTCACGTGTCCCTGCAGGTGGTGGTGTCACTGCTTGTCACAGGGATCCCACAGGACGTGCCTGACACCGACGCCGGGGGAACCTTGTGCCATGCGAACGCCGAGTTAAAACCTGTTTCCAGAAATCAAAATGGGGTTTCTGTTGGTCAAAAACCGTATTTTAAATTTTATCATACCCATCCCACTCTATTTAAAGGAGTCTGGACATTTATTACATATCCAGTTTTTACACTTGTGCTAATCTTTTCGCCAACCCCTTCTGACAACTCTGATGAAAAAGAAAACGCGACGTATTTTTGCCTCATGGAAATACACACGCACATACATTGGGAGCGGGAGGTGGGCGAGGATGCTTGTAGAGAAATTGAGAATGATTCTTTGTTTATGTTTTCATTTTTACAAATACCTTTTTTACCAAGCCAGAGAATACAGGGCTGATTTTAAGAAGTCATTTCAATGTAGCTGTTTCTCTCTCCTTGATGAAATGTCTCCAGAACCCATCATTTTGCCTCCTTACACGATCTGCAGACAGAAAACATTTGGTCAAACGCAGGCAGTAAACAGTAGGGGCCACCAGATCCAGGCTTAGCAAATGATCGAATTCCTTCTGCTTGGGCTTCGACAGGGGGGGAAAAAAAGTCTTTCAGCCAGTGATTGGAATACTAACAAATTCACTTAAAAGCGTTCAACTCCCCTCAGTTTGAGCTCCTTTCTCCCAGATTATAAATATGTAAACCTCCCCAACATAGAAAAATATATTGATTTGCCGCACTAAACAGAGAGACTGTTTAAAATTACCAGCCCTCGGGGGGAGGAAAATATTCCAGCAATAAAACCAAAACCTTTATTTCCAAACATCAGGTGATGGGGGGCTGCCTGGGAAAAGATTGTTTTCTGTCACCGCTCACAGCCTCACATCGAGAAGAACCAGGGAAAATACCACGCTGATCAAAAGGAAAAAAAGATCCGATATTTAAAGGAATACTTTTTGCCTTTGCTATAGACGCTTAACCGTGTGCCTTTGTGTATCTCTACCGTGAATCTAAAGAAGGTGCCTGACCAGACGTCGTTTTGTGGACCAGACACATGAAAATACCTGGGAACATGGTCTACCGTAAAGAACTGCCTGCGAGTGTCGCCTTCTCAGCACCGAGCCGCTGGGGCGAAGTTTCACTGAACTGCCGAGTTCATTTATTTTCACCTCTGCTGGAACTGCCCCCAAAAGCAGGTGATGATTGAGAGATTTAAAAAAAAAAATTCTAAATCACAAGAGAGATAAAAATGCATGTCAGGCTATG
>NW_005878229.1:0-7877 GCF_000147115.1 Myotis lucifugus | reverse complement strand
AAATCCTGAGCAGACATTTAAACAAAGGAGATGAAGACAGTGTAAAGAAATGCATGAAGAAATGATCACCATCAAACATTTTTACAAATATGGAATTAAAACAAAAGCAAGTTAACAGTATACTCATTGATGGGGCTAATATTTAAAAAGATTAACCTTCACATGTGCTGGCAGGGTTGCAGAAAAATGGAATTTTCATTACTGTGGGTGGGTGGGAAGGCCAAGTGATTGACCATTTTAGATCACAGTTCTCCATATGGTAAAATGTAACACATTCACTGACACTGGAACAGTTTGATCCCTAAGACATACACCTGTAGAAAGAACGAAATACACCATTCCCAGCGTTTTATTTTTATTTATTTTTTTAATTTTTGTTTTTAGTATATTTTATTGATTTTTCACAGAGAGGAAAGTAGAGGGATAGAGTTAGAAACATCGATGAGAAACCTTGACCAGCTGCCTCCTGCACAGGCCGACGCTCTACCCACTGAGCCAAACCGGTTAGGGCCCAGGTGTTTTATTTATAAAACCCCAAACGCACAAATAACTGAAACCATAGACAGCTCAGTAGTTAAAGTGGTTATCCACAGAATACATTATTTCCTAGAAATAAAAAAATTAACTATTTACATAAACAATAGTGTCGAATCTCAAAATATCTGTGTAGCATGAAGGAAGCCAGTGTTTGTTAAAGAGAATGCATCTTATAGTGCCAATACAATTATGAAAAATATAAACTACTCTACTGTACAGGAAGGTAAATCGATGCCTGCATGGAGGACCGGGAGGCAGAAAGCTGACAAAAGGACTGGAGGTAAATACAGGGTGTGGCAAAAGTAGGTTTAGAGTTGTTGGTATGGAAATAATACAATGATTAATAAATAACAACACAAATATAAACTCTGCATGGCCTTTTGTGCCTCATGTTGTTGGCTGTGATCATGTGCACTGAAAGCCAGTGGTTTGCTTCCAGATCAGGGCACATGCCTTCTTGAATCCCCAATAATTGGTCACACAGGAGGCAGATGATTGCTGTTCTCTCCCTCTCCCTTCCCTTCAAAATTTAATAGAAAATACATGTTAAAATACATAAAATAGTTACTTGAAAAAGAGAATTAACCGTGTCTTTTGGCATACTCACAACAGTAAGCCTACTTTTTCCCCAACATGGATGTGGGTAACAGAGAAGCCTGTTTTACTTGTGATGGTTTCTCAGCTTTATCTGCATGTTCAACCTCACCAAATACTACACATTAGAAAACTGCATTCCCTTGCTCGTCAGTTATACATATACCTAAGTAAAGTCTTGAAAGGTGGTTTCATGTAAATCCTAGATATCCCTCTGTTGTTAGAAAATTAAGATGGCAACCCTATATAGACAGGACCATCTCTCTCCTCATTTCTTGGGAGGACCAGCCTAGCCTCAGTTGACAGCAAATATTGGCAAGCAGTAAAGACAATTGCCATCAGCCCAGCCGGTGTGGCCCAGTGGTCGAGCATCGACCTATGAACCAAGAAGTCAAGGTTCAATTCCTGGTCAAGTCACATGCCCAGGTTGTCAGCTTGATCCCCAGAGCAGGGCGTGCAGGAGGCAAGTGATCAATGACTCTCTCTCATCACTGATATTTTGCTCTCTCTCTCTTTCTCTCCAAAATCATAAAAGTATATATTTTAAAAAAACTATTGCCATGAAATTCAACAGGAATGCTGACTGCCTACAAAAGACACATCCTGGGACAGATTGCAGGATTATTCTTCCTCTAGCTTTGACTTCTTGCCTGTTGAGCAAGTACCTTATGTAAACACTCTAGAGGGGCCAGGGAATACACAATAGCATTAGGTTATTTTATGTGCCAATGATGTCAGCTACACGAAACAGTTCTGGAGGTCCTGAGACTGTCTGAACATAAAGGTCACACAAACCACAGACCCTAGACCTTGGTGGCTTTATGTTCAGAAGAGGCACCTATCATTTAATTTACTGCAGGCTTTCCCACTCAGTATTGAAACTGTTTCTGTCCTAATTGTGGTTCCACCTCAGAGTCTTACAACAAATGGCACCAGCCTATGAAATTCCATACGTCCTAGCACATGGCTCCTTTGCAGTACATGGAGAGCAGGCTCTCTAAACATTGCTGAAGCTTATGCAATACATACTGTGAACACAGAACATGATTCATATTGGTCACAGAAGCAGAGTGACCTTCAGAGTGACCTTTGCCCTCACCAATAATCGAGGCACTAGGCTGCAGATTAAATGCACAGTCATGTGTTCTTTATTTCAAGGCCATGGACTGCAGTAAATAATAAGGCAATATTGGGGAAAAAAAGTGATTTCTTGCCATTATGCTCTCCCTTCCAAACCACATAAATTTTGGGATACACACAACATCTATTCATCTCTGCATGCGGACATATCACATTAGTGTTTGCAAATCATCTGTGGCCTGAATAAAACCAAAATTAAAGGTACAATCATAAAAACACCTTTTAAAAAAGATCATAAACCAAAGCACAGGAGAGCAAGGGGTTTGCGGGTTGGTGACTAAGAATCCCCCCAAATTTATCAAAGCATAATGTGAGTACCACTATGATCCTGAAAGAGGTAGCACTTCTTAGCTGAAAAGGAGTGCTCTGGATGAATCCTGGGTCAGGTCCATTTTCTAGTCATAGAGAAATGAATGAAGACACTGCCAAGTGCTTGGAGGAACCATAATTACTTCAAGCAGAAGCGAGAACACAGAATACAGTCCCCTGAGCAGCCAGGGATGATGACCGATGTACACTCCTCAGGTGAGCCAGGTGTTAGAGGTGAAATCTCTTCAGCGACAAACAGAGGGTGACATCATTTGGGTCGTAGGTCTGGGCATGTGAGCAAGTACAATGCAGCTCCTTCAAGTCTCACTTGTACCGCAAATTTATGAGGAATCTAGCAGGGTGTACGTTCCCATAAAAGGGATTTACATTCATATAAAGGGTCCCATAGAGCCCCTTAAGGGTTCTTATAATAAGTGAGAAAAATAAAACATTCCCTGCACATTTATGGCTTTTTTCCAGTGTGAACTCTGTGGTGTTTAGTGAGGTGAGACCTTTGACTAAAGGACTTGCCACATTCACTACACCCATATGGCTTTTCTCCAGTGTGAACTCTGTGGTGTTTAGTGAGGGAATCCCTTTCACTGAAATGCTTCCCACATTCACTACACTCATATGTCTTTTCTCCAGTGTGAACTCTGTGGTGTCTAGTGAGGGCAGCCCGTACACTGAAATGTTTCCCACATTCACTACACTCATATGTCTTCTCTCCAATGTGAAATCTATGGTGTACAGTGAGGTAACACCCTCGACTAAAATGCTTCCCACATTCACTACACTCATATGGCTTTTCTCCAGTGTGAACTCTGTGGTGTCTAGTGAGGTCAGACCTTTGACTAAAGGACTTCCCACATTCACTACACTCATATGCCTTTTATCCAGTGTGAACTCTGCGGTGTCTAGTGAACTCTAACCGTTTTCTGAAGGACTTCCCACAGTCACTACACTCATAATGCTTTTCTCTAATGTGAACTCTGTTGTGTTTAATGAGAGCAGTGCTTTCACTGAAGACCTTCCCACAATCAGTACACTCGTAGGGCTTTTCTGTAGTGTGAACTCTCCTGTGTTGAAGGTGGTTGAAGATGGGTCTGCACACTTTCCCACATTTATTATACTCATCAATCATATCTCCAGAGCAGAGACCTTTCTGATAAGCAACTTTCTGTTTCTGGCTGACAGCTGTTTCACATTCAACCCACTGGTGATGTCTTTTTCCACTGAGAAATTCCTGTGAAATCTCATTGTTATTGTGTGGCTCCTCAGTGTTAAGAGTGGCCTGGTGCTGGAGAAACCCTGAGATCGCTGGTGAGTCTTCACCAACCTCCGTATTGGCTTCAGGCCCCCCAGATAAGTAGAAGCAGCAACCTGTCACAAGCCAGGCACTCTCCATATCTTCTTTCCAGGGCTTCTCTCCACTGGCATCCTTCTGTTGCTGGTGAGGGTTTGCACTGAAACACAAGTCTCTCACACACGCATCACTTAAGAACACATTCTTCTAAAGGAAACCACTTGTAACTCAGTCAGGTGCAAAATATCTTTTAACACTGAGAAGCACGGCTTACACAGATGGGTCCTCTGGGTGGCTGCAGCTGTCTTGGAAGCCCTGACCTGAGACTCTCCTACAGATACACTGTGTTCAGAATAGGCCTCCACATCATCTATTTTATGCCAATGACCTGAAAACAGAGAAATGATGAGAAAATGAATGTTGACTCTGTGATGAGGGAAGTCCCGTTATAAAACTGTAGTGCAATACTACATTGGTTTCATGCAATTGGCTGAAAATAAAAGACCTATAGGATGGCTTAATAAGAGGCCCCTGTGAAGTTCTTGACCACTGAAGATCACAAAACAGTGGAGATTTCAACAGAAATAGAGCAAAAACATGGCGAGCACCACATGAAAGATAAGTGGAATGTCCAGCTCATTCTGCTGCTAACAGCATTCAGTAGATCTTCTCTGATGGTGACATGGGCAAGCTGTGCAGAAGGTTGGTTATATCACTTTCCAAGTAAAATTCAATACATAAGAAGCTGGTGTTTGAGGGGTGTTTCAGCATGTATGTGATCCTCATAACACTTGCATAGGTCCATGTTGTAGAATACTGCAGAAAGAGATGTGCAGAGGAATAGGTGATGTAAAAATGACACAAAGGAGAAGATAGCCAAACTAAGAAGTCATTGATGAAATGACAAGTCAGCAAAGTATCAAGTGTGGAAATGGAAAGGTACAAATGAGGTGTGGCCACTGGAACCTGCACCAAACACTGTTGGACAGGAGCAGGTTCCTGGTACAATCTGAACACCATCCTTATGTCATACCTCCCCCCAGTTGCCACTCAGCCAGGCCAGCCTTCCTCTAGGACCGTCCTGTAAGTTCACTCTGGAAAAAACCGAGGTTCTCCCTGCTCCTCCTCTAGAAATACGTACAAACTAAACATTCCAAGTATCAATGAAAGACAACAGAGGTGAGCAGCCATCACTTGCCAATAGCATTCGGTTTGCAATAGTATTCACAGAAGGTAATATTACAAACAACAATGGAAGGAGGGTCTTAAAAGAACAGTCTCTGGTGCATGTACATAAAGACGATACCTGGCCCAGGCATTCATCAAGGTCCTTATCTACAGGAAAGGTGCAGAAGTGGAAGCCATGGATGTGGATATAGTCACCCTCCAGGGAGTGGAATAGCAGGAGGGACCCCTTAAGCTGTCTGTAAGACTGCTGACACCCACGCACTTCCTGCAGGTTCTGAGGCAACTGGTGTTAGGGAGGCTTATGGAGTCTATTGCTCAGGGCTCTCTGCAGAGCTCAGCACTGGCAGCCACAGCTCATTAGACAAGACAGTGGGGGAAATGAGCAGAGCCCATGGTCTGGCTTTGAGAGAGAGAGAGAGTGCTAAGTCTGGAGAATAAATAGAGTGGGCATCACCTCAGGACACTAGGAGGGATGTGAAGGTCTTACCTATGAATGATACAAGTGCAAACACTTCCAGCATCACATCACAGTACAGATGTCTCTGAGCCTCATCAAGGAGCCCCCACTCCTCCTGAGAGAAGGCAATGGCCACATCCTCAAAGTTCATATCCTGTCATAATGGAGACAGTACATCCCATGATAAGATTCTCTCTTGAGATTCCAAGTTTGCCATACTCCCCACCCTGCACATCCATATGCTTCCCTACTCCCCACAGCAGAGAAGATAGCAGCCCTTCATCCCATTAAAGTCAATCTCTCTTTATACTGATGCTGTGTCTTCTCACAACAATAACGGCAGATGAACAGATACAAGATACCTGTCTTCTGATCCTCAAATGTGAATCACACTGCCCCCTTTTAATAACAGTGGGTGTTAGGAACACAGGGGAGGAAGAGATGCTGCACATAATGGGAATGTGATGGATCTGACACTGGTGCTGTCAGGCAATACCCATGTTGTTCTCCAAATTGTGCCTCCAAGACACCAAACAACATGGTAATGCCCATTACACTTCTGACTCCAATCCCAGTTTGTTGAGGCCATCACTTTGCATTACCTGCTGCCCATAGTTCTTTGATCCGCCCTTGTCTCACAGCTTCATTCTCAAAGGCACAACTTCACTGGTAACACAAATAAGTCATGACAAGGACAGGGTGTTTTCTAATCAGCTTCTTTCTTAAAACTCTAGTTCACCACCTCTGTAATACATTTCTCTCTCACCCTTCTCTCTTCTCCTTTCCCCATCCTGGTGGGAATTTTCAAGTGCAAGTGACACTGATGTCTTCTATCTCGTTCTTATTGTTCACTGGGTCAGCACTCAATAAGAAATGGCAGGTGGGCACATATATGGCACCTAAGCTCTGGACCTGGCATGTAACACCACAGCAACCCATATTGTTAGGAATTATCCTAAAATTCCCCATATCGTATCATAAAGACACCATCAGAAACTGACTCCCCCAAAAAAAGATGGCGACCAGCAAGAAGGTAGGGAGGGTTTGTGAGAGAGTGAGGGAGCGATAGAGGAGTGTGTGGACATGTGTGGTGTGTGTGAGTGAGAGCTAGGGACAGCTAGATCCTACAGGACTTTCAAGGGGCTGCCTAAATGGGCTCTCTTAGACAGCAAAACCTGCTGCCACCACAAACACTCTGGGGACACCCCCGGCACTGAGACTGCACCATCATGAAGAACAGAACTGCTTGAGACTAGGATCCTAGCCTCGCTATTACCCAATCTGGTCTCAGTTGCAAACCAGGAGCCTACAGCCACTCAGGTAAAAGATCTGCGACCACAGCTGCAGACCCACGGACACCAAGACCCCAGGCACCGAGGCCGCAGATTCCTGTGAGTTACAGAGGCAATCCCCTTCCCCAACCACCCCCACGGCAGTGGCATAGGAACTGCCAGACCCTCTCTGCTCAAAAAGACCTCTTGCCCACACACAGCAGCGGCAGCTTTACCTGAATTTGGGCCTGGGTGTGCGGACATGGGAAGTTAGTTTCCCGTGACCAGAATCCAGGCCCAAACAGGGAGGCTATGCTGAGTTTGAGCCTAGGGGCGCAGATTCGGGAAATATGTTTTCTGCAACCACACCATGCACCCCAGCAGGTAGGCTGTGCTGAATTTGAGCCTTGGTGCGCGATCTTGGGGAGTTTGTTTTCTGCAAAGAGATCCCACACCAGCGCAGGGAGACAGCACTGAATCTGAGCCTGGGGGCATGAACTCAGGGAACTTGATTCCCACAACAAGACCCTGTACCCAACCAGTGAGGCAGAGCTGAATCTGAGCCTGGGGGCGCAAACTCTGGGAGTTTGTTTCTGGCAATCAGACCCTGCGCCCACAGGGAGGCAGTGCTGAATGTGAGTCTGGGTGACGGACAGGGGGAGTTTGTTTCCTGCAGTGCACACTCACGTGACCAGTCCCCAGGCCCACACTGGGGGGCAGTGCCACCTGACTTTGATTCAGGGCAAGCACACACGGAAGGCTTCTTTCCGCAGGGCAGTAGTGCACCTTCTGCTGAAACAGTGCAATTGTGCAACTCGGTCCCCAAGGAGACCGGGGAACCTGATTTTCCATGCAAGAGGCAGTACCGGTGACTTGAATCTGTTTCTCATTGCACGCACCTGGGATCCCTGATTCCCAGTGCATTCACACTAAGAGCCAGTAACTCCAATTCATGGCACATGCCCAAACAGAGACCCTGATTCTCCGCGCGAGACCACACCAAGCAACAGAGACTCTGATACTCGATTAGCGGTGCGGACACAGGAGGTCTCTGACTCCTGACATGTACTAGGGG
>NW_005878228.1:7449-8465 GCF_000147115.1 Myotis lucifugus | reverse complement strand
CTCTGCTAAATTTAATATCTTGCCCCTATATTGAGATACAGTTATAATCCTTAATTATACGGTTTGGTTTCACTGAATATGTGTTGAAATGTTGTAAGTATAGATTCATATAAATATACCATGGTTTGTCTATCTATAATAATAAAAGTTTAATATGCTAATTAGACCGGACAGCCAAACGACCTTCCAGACGTCATTCTGGACAAAGCCACGGCAGCGCGGGTCAAGGCAGAGGCGGTTAGGGGCAATGAGGCAGGCAGGTAAGCAGTTAGGGGTGATCAGGCAGGCAGGCAGAGTGGTTAGGGGTGATCAGGCAGGCAGGCGAGAGGTTTGGGGTCATCAGGTAGGCAGGCAGGCAAGTGGTTAGGAGCCAGCAGTCCCAGATTGTGAGAGGGATGTTCGACTGCCAGTTTAGGCCCGATCCCGCACCAGCATTCAGACATCCCCCAAAGGGTCCCGGATTGCGAGAGGGTGCAGATTGGGCAAGATATGAAAGCAACCTATATATTCATTGATAGGTAAATGGATAAATAAGATGTGCTTTATACATAGGATGGAATGTTACCCAACCACAGAACAGAATAAAATCTTGCCATTTGCAATAACATGGATGGATCTAGAGGGTATTATGTTAAGTGAAATAAGTTGGACAGAGAAAGACAAAGACTGTCTGATTTTACTTATTTGTGAATTCTAAAATAACAAAACAAATGAACAAACAAAATTAAAGAGAAACAAACTCATAGAACAGATTGGTGGTTGCCAGAAGGGAAAGGGGGGGGGAGCACTGAGAAAGAGAATGAGAATTAAGTACAAACTTCCAGTTATAAAATGTCATAGGGATGTAATGTATAGCTAAGCAATAGAGTCAATGCCATCATCATAACTATGATGACAGGTGGTTATTGGACTCATTGCAGTGATCACTTTATAAGGTATAGAAATATTGAACCATTATGTTATACACCTGAGCTAATATAGTGATTTATGTCAATTATAATTAAAAATAAATTAAT
>NW_005878228.1:3282-7177 GCF_000147115.1 Myotis lucifugus | reverse complement strand
CCAATAAGGAGGGAATATTTTAATCGACTGCTCCACCCACAGCCACAAGATCGCCGGCAGGGAGAGCAGTTGGGGGCGACCAGGCAGCAGGGGAGGGCAGTTGGGGGTGATTGGATCAGCAGGGAAGCAGTTAGGCGTCGATCAGGCTGGCAGGGGAGTGGCTAGGGCAGTGATGGCGAACCTATGACATGCGTGTCAGAGGTGACATGCAAACTCATTTTTTTGGTTGATTTTTCTTTGTTAAATAGCATTTAAATATATAAAATAAATATCAGAAATATAAATCTTTGTTTTACTATGGTTGCAAATATCAAAAAATTTCTAAATGTGACACGGCACCAGAGTTAAGTTAGGGTATTTCAAAATGCTGACACACCGAGCTCAAAAGGTTTGCCATCACTGGGCTAGGGGGTAATCAGGCTAGCAGGCAGAAGTGATTAGGGGCAATCAGGCAGGCAGGCAGGCGATTGGGAGCCAGCAGTCCCAGATTGTGAGAGGGATGTCCCAGATTGGAGAGGGTGCAGGCTGGGCTGTAAACACCCTCCCCCCTTCCCCCAGTGCATGAATTTCTTGCACTGAGCCTCTAGTCATTGATATCATTTGTTTTGTATAGTGAGTTATTTGGTTTTAGATGAACCTCTTTCATTTTAGAGAAAATCAAAGGACAAGGTTTGACATATGTTGAAAGAAATGTCTCCTCTAGGTCACAGATATTTTTTTCTGGTTGATGTCTCTAAAGTGTCTTCATATTTTACTGTGCATTCAGAATTCTTTCATTTTCACAAATGTTTATTTAAAGCCTACTATAGTCTAGGCCAAGGGTCCTCAAACTACAGCCCGCGGGCCACATGCAAATACAAATATTGTATTTGTTCCCATTTTGTTTTTATACTTAAAAATAAGATATGTGCAGTGTGCATAGGAATTTGTTCATAGTTTTTTTTAAAAAAACTATAGTCCGGCCTTCCAACGGTCTGAGGGACAGTGAACTGGCCCCTTGTTTAAAAAGTTTGAGGACCCTTGGTCTAGGCATTGTTATGTGTAAATGAGGTTCAAGTTGAGGTTTGAGAGAACTAACAAATAATGTACTTATTTTCTCAATTAATTTTAAAAAGGACAACCCAAATGGATGGATGGGTGAAAAAAATGAAATAAAGAGTCAAATATTATAACTGGGGAAAAAAGGATTTAAACACTGGGATCCTGGAAAGCTTCCACCTTTCAGCACACCCATGCCTGGTATAAAATCAGGCTGTGCTGCCCAAACAGTGAAAAAAGACTACACTGGGACCTGCATTAGTTTGAGGTCACTGTTACCACCCAGATGCTAATACACCCAGCTGGTGTGTCCCAAATGTGTTCCTAGCACTTAAAGTTTCATAGTGTAAGTCTTTGCACTTATTAACTGCAAACATCTGAATCTGTATCAGTCATTCCTATTTTAGTGTGAATGGTGTTGAGTTGTATAAGTTATTTATAAATTTTGGATATTAACCTTTGTCAGATTTATCATCGGAGAATATGTTCTCCCATTCAGTGTGTTGTCTTTTCATTTTGTTGATAGTGTACTTTGCTGTGCAAAATCTTTTTGACTTGATGAAATCCTATATGTTTATTTTTTCTTTTGTTTCCTTTGCCTGAGATGATGTGTCAGAAAAAATATTGCTAGGAGAAATGTCTGAGATTTTACTGCCTGTGTTTACTTCTAGAATTGTTATGGTTTTGTCTATCATGTAAGTCTTTGTTTAAAATATACTTTTATTGATTTCAGAGATGTAGTGAGAGGGAGAGAGAGATACAAACATCAATGATGAGAGAGAATCATTGATCAGAGGCCTCCTGCACACTCCACACCAAGGATGAGATGGAGCTTGCAACCTGGGCATGTGCCCTGCCCAAGAATTGATTAATGACCTGTTAGTTCATAGGCCGATGTTCAACCACTGAGTCACTGGCCAGGCTATCATGTAAGTCTTTAATCCATTTTAAGCTTATTCTTCTGTATGGTGTAAGAATATATTCTAATTTTACTTTATTTTTGCATGTATCTGTCCAATTTTCCCAACACCCTTTATTGAATAGACTATCTTTACTCCATTGTATGTTTTTGCTTCATTTGTCAAATATTAATGGACTATAAAGGTGTGGGCTTATTTCTAGGCTCTCAATTCTGTTCCATTAATCTATATGTCTGCTTTCATGTCAGTCCCTTGCTGTTTTGATTACTATGGCCTTGTAGTACAGTTTGATATCAGGTGGTGTGATTACTCTTTCTTCTTCTTTCTCAAGATTGCTGTGGCTATTCAGAGTCTTTTGTGGTTCCACATAAATGCTTGGAATATTTGTTCTAGTTCTGTGAAATACACCATTGGAATCCTGATAGGAATTGTGTTGAATCTATTGATTTCTTGGGATACTATGGACATTTTAATGATACTAATTCTTTCTATTCATGAACACAATATATGCTTTCACTTATTTGTATCTGCTTCCATTTCTTTCTTCAGTGTCTTATAATTTTCCACGTACAGATAAGTAAATCGGATTTCAAGTTAGTGATATAATGGGATGAGACTTTTGAGGGTGCGATAGATGTATTTATAGGTGGGAAAAGTGTAAATTATGGGCACAGATGGACTTTATTGGAGAATCTTAAAATATGATTAGCAATAATTTCTATCATTTTGGCATGTACATGCCACTCTGCACATGTAGAGGTAGAGTCAGTTCTCCATAAGCTAATCTGCAAATGGCTTTGACTACTAGAAACCTGTGGCAGTGATGTTTTAGGATGTTTGAACCCCAGCTTTAAGAGGGCTGCCAGCCCAAGACCACATAGTGGAGATAAATTATTAAAGTCCCATGGGCAAGCAACATAAATTCAAGAATTCCTCTCTCCCTGAAAAGTAGTTTGAAATATACCAAAGATTGGGGTTTGGATAGCTTAGATAGCATCTCATACTTAGGTATGCATTGACAATGTAAACACTGAACATTGCTAGTAATCTGCAGCAATTGTGAAACTAAAGTCCTGGCCTGTGGACCTGCCTAAAAATACACTAAAGGTAGAAAATTGTTCTGCTTACCACAGGCTACTAAGATCTGATTCTCACTTCAGTCTGCCCTATGCTTCGATATTTCAAGGTCAAGCTGTTTAACCCATACATGGCCTTTCATCTACTAAGGCCAATGAGGGCCAAAGCTATTTTGTGGGTGCCTGTGACCTGACATTTTAAAAAAGCTTTACTGTATAAAATCTGTCACCTGTGTGGCAAAGTTGCAATTAGATTTCCTCATACACCAAGATCACAAATCCTTGCTTGCTAAAAACCTAAGTCCTAAAGTTGTTCACCTGGGCTTCCCCACTTAAAATCAACCTTCCCTTCCCTTCCCCCTTCCTCAATCAAAACAAACAGAAAAACTTCACATAGTTCAATTATCCCACTACAAACTTCTATGAAAAAGGGACTTATTTTTAAAAGTCTATCCCCCTCCCCCCCAAAAAAAAAACAACCACCTTGGACATAATAGTCATATTATTTCTGATTAAACTCATATATTTCTCAAGCACAGTGCACTACAACAGAGCTTAAATAACCAATTGCTAATATTACTTTTCTGAATTTGGCAAGTTTGCTGTGTAGCCACAGGCTATACTGCAAAACATAATCAGAGAGTTAGGATGCTGACGAATTACTAAACACAGACCAGAGCATGTCCTCTATTCATGCAGCCAGATCTCACAGAAAACAGAAGGAATGAACTGGACAATACGTGATCCTCTTTCAAACTCACCTGTCAGTTACGTCATTCTTTTTTCCCTGTAGGAGGAGAGAGTGAGGGGCAGAAAAGGGCTTTAGAATTATCCCAAGGTATAGTGAAGCAAAAACTCACT
>NW_005878228.1:0-2966 GCF_000147115.1 Myotis lucifugus | reverse complement strand
CTAAAAGACCCATGCAGTTCGAGCATAGTGAGAGAGGGAGAATGTTAAATAAAATGAGGTTGAGAGATGAACAGGACTACGTCAGGAGGGTCCCATAGCCCATACTAAGGAGGATGCTTTTATGGCAGTATGAGGAAGTGGAAGATTTTAGGCACTGGTTTTATATAGCAGGTTTATATCGTAAAGAGCATGCTGTATGTAAAATGGATTGATGGAGAAAAGTAGAAGCTATTGCCAAAGTCCAAAAAAGAGATGGCCTAAACTGGGATGATAGAGAAGACAGAGTAAAAAAATTATTGGTTTAATGTACATTAAGGTTGAAAACAGAGTTTGATTATGGAATGAATGTTAGAGACAAAGAAAAGGAAGACACAAAAGATAAAGCCAACTTTCTGGACAATAGACAAGATTAGTGGGAGTCATTGATGAAAGTGGGAAGAATGAAGATAAAATCATGATTTTGTTTTGGATACATGACATTTGAGATGCTTAAAAAGCAGGCAAGAATAGACTTGTTTAAATGAGCACAAGAATCAATGTAGAGTTATTTATGGAGATAAACATACTAGGTTTTTTATGCAATAGCCTAGGGAGAGAAAACATCCCAAAACTGAGACATCAAGCGTGCTATCTACTAAATAGACTAGGAGAAGAGGAGGAGCCAGCAGAGGAGTCTAGAAGAGGTCACAGAAAAGGGACAAAATAAGGAGGAAAGATGATAACGCAAACTAAGAAAAGAAATTTTTTCAAGGTAAAAGAAAGAGCTAACTCCCAGATGCAGAAGGCTTCAAGAAGTGAGGAAAGATGCTATTACATGTACAGCCATGGTGTTTTCTCTTTCTTCTCTTTCTCCTATCTCTTTAAATTGGAATTTCAGAATCTACCTCAGAAATTCGAGTTCAAAATGTCTGCATAGCACCCCTAGACCTCAGAAAATCCTTATTCCCATGATCTGAATGCTTTCCAAACAAAACAACAACAAAACACACAGGCATAGAATATTTAGGGAGTAAGTTGTTCCTTTTAGTAGCTAGAATTTTGTTGTTGTGTATTTACGTGAATAAAAAGAAATTAGTTAAGGGAACATTTTTTCATTTTTTAAATTCTGCCTGTGTCCTCACGCCTGAAGTTAGCAGCAACAAAGCTGTGAAAATGTGACAAGAATAATGTAATGGATAAGATTATAAGGGTGGCTGACAGGAGTGGTCTGCTTCAGTGCTAGCAATAAACTGTAGGAAATTTAGAAACAACAATAAAAAACAATTAAAACTGGTTGGTGTTTTATTACCAACATGTGCTGGCAATTCTAAACTATGTCAGTGACAAAATGTTCCTCTAAGCAATTGCTGCAGTGACTGTTAATTTCTAAATATATATTTATGTTTACAAGTTTATGAATATATGCAATTTTTAACTGAGCACATTTTAATTTTTACCCTTTATTAATAAATTTTATGTGGAAAATAAATTGTTTTCCGAATTTTGTCCCCAGAAAACATGGACTCAAAGATAGGGTGTCCCCCCAAAAAAATATACACACACTTTTAAATAATTATAAAGGCAGTATTTATTAAAATACACTTTATTTTCAAAATTGACCTATCAGCTGTTAAAGTGTGTATACATTTTTGGGGGACACTCTGTATATGCATTTGCTTTGAAACTAAATTTGTTAAGATTTGTGATTATTTGAGCTCACTTTGGGAATAAAACATGTTTCCAACTCTTCTGGCACTGTAAATTTCAGGTATTACACATGTAATTAAAAATAAACACTGATAGCAGTGATTTTACAGGCATAGGAAAAAGAACATCATTCCATTCTGTCATTCACTGAAACCACTTGGAGTTTTCAATTTTTTTCTTTTTCTTTTAGTCTCTCTCTCTCTCTCTCTCTCTCTCTCTCTCTCTCTCTCTCCATATATATATATATATATATATATATATATATATATATATGTGTGTGTATATATATATATATATATATTCCATATGTATATATTCCATATATATACATATGTATGTATGTATGTATGTATGTATTCCATCTATAATAATAAAAGTGTAATATGCTAATTAGACTGGACATCCTTCTGGACAACCTTCCGGATGAAGCCAGGGCTGCAAGGGAAGCCCGGGTCCCGGGTGCCAGAGGGAAGCCCATGCCAGTAGCTGAGGGAAGGGAGGCCTACTCTTGCACGAATTTCATCCATTGAGCCTCTAGTCTATAATAATAAAAGCATAATATGCTAATTAGACTGGACATCCTTCCAGACAACTTTCTGGACAAAGCCGAGGCTACGAGGGGCTGTGAGGGCCAAGCCCCTTGCATGATTTTGTGCATCAGGCCTCTAGTATGTATATATTCATATATATACCTGCAGAGACATTTGGAAGCTGCTATAATTAATCCTGAAGAAACAAAGATAGAATTGCCATTTCTAAAATTCACTGTTAAATGGGATTTTTATGCATTTCTCCTAAAATTATGTTTATGTCTAAGACTTTTTTCAATCTGTTTGTTCATGTGAGTGAAACTTTTTGAAATAAAAATTAATGCAAATCATTGTTCAATAAACAATGAGCAAAGCTAATTTCACAGTCTCTATCAAATATGATTATGTGAAGAATACCAATTTTGATAAAATCATTGACAACTTACCAGAATTACAGCTCAGAAATTGAAAATGGATCATTATTCATTACTATGATGAAGCAGTATATATTTATCTTTCCATTTCAAAAAATACACTAATATAATTTTTAAAGTTCATAATTTGTATGGTTATTTTAATTTTTACTGCAATAATTATACATATAAATATCAATAATACTAAATGTTCCCTGTCAGCATTCCTTTTCTGCCCATTATTATTATTCATTTTATGCCATGGTTATTACTAAAAATAATTTTGATATACAGACAAGTATGGTGTTAAAAAAGTATCTGCTCCAGGTGTTAAATA